>NC_084604.1:11221989-11271989 GCF_033807715.1 Cololabis saira
GTTTCTCCTGTATTATTAACATTACCCACATTACATTATTATTAACATCAATCCTATCATATGTAATGATGCTGAAATGAGGATGTGAGTGTGAATAGGGGTGATTTCAATAGAGAAAACAGCATGTTTTTTTAGCCTAAATCTGGCTGCTGAGCATTGGAGACCACTGCCCAAGTCTTTGTAGCGCTCAGATGAAACAGAGGATATAGCAGCGCCCACAAAGACTATTGTAGGCGCGAGAGGGCTGGGGCTGCACGCGCCGCCGTGCCCAGGGAGCCAGAGGGAGGCGAGACCAGGCCAAAGCATGCCAGGATCAGAGGAGCAAGAGGAAAGCAAGAGTTGCCAGCGCTGTATTATTGATGAGGTGGAGAGGAGAGAGGGAGCATAGAGAATATGTCTACCAGAGGAGGCATCAACAAAGTTTAAAAAAAAATGTTGATCCTTATCTGGAGTAAAATATATTATGTTTCAAAGGCTACTCATAGACATGGTTATCTGGACTCTGCTTTTATCGTAATGCATGTTTATATGTTTGTATTTTCTCATTTATTTCACAGAAATAGTCCCTTTTTTACCAACAAAACAATGAAAAGAGATTGAAGCTTTTAAACAGAAAGGTGTATTTGACAAGTTTGACATAAAAGACCCAGAAACAATAGGAAATATAATTTTCTCTTGCAAAATACTACATGGACAGAGATTTGAAACGGAATCTACGGTACTTTATTTATTTTTATTTCTTGGCCTTTCAGTGGTCCCACATAATGTTATTTCAGTTTTGGTCCAATTTCTAATAAATAAAATGTAAATGTAATGATTAATGCTACTGTTTCAGATATAATTATCTGGTTATGTGAGGTATGTAAGGTAATCTTATTTGTTACTTGTCTGCAGAGCAAAGTCTAAGAATGGAGGTCGGTGTCTTCGTGAGAAATTAGACCGTCTAGGCCTGAACCTGCCAGCAGGAAGGAGAAAAGCTGCCAACGTGACACTCCTCACATCCTTGGTGGAAGGTAAGGCACATTTATTCTTACATATGGTTCTTATATTGAATCCCTTTGAGGGCTCGTCTCATCAGTCTTTCCCCCGTGTTTTTCCTCAGGTGAGGCGCTCCACCTGGCCAGGGACTTTGGCTACACCTGCGAGACAGAGTTTCCCAGTAAGGCAGTGGGGGAACATTTGGCGAGGCAGCACAGTGAGCCGAAAGAAACGAGTGCACGCAAGAAAATGGTTCTGGCTACAAAGTGAGAATACCGACAAACACATTATACACACAAACACGTTTGTGAAACAGCATCAACATAAACTTTTGAAAGTGCTGATAAGAAAGCTTGAATTTCTTGGTTTCGCTGGAGCAACAAAGTTGGATGTTTTAAGTGAAAATTAAACATTTTACTTTAACATTAATTATAAAAATGAAATGAAAATGAGAAGAAATTTGTTTTCCATCGTGAGTCATGAGGATGGATGTGGGGGGGGACAGCAAGAAAAGAACAGCCTCACAAATTGCACTTGTGTTGGAGACAGATGGTAAACCCTCCATCCCTCCCTCCTTCTGTCTGTCAGGCAAATCTGCAAGGAGTTCCAGGACTTATTGAGCCAAGATCGCTCTCCTTTGGGCTCCTCCAGACCGACGCCCATTCTGGACTTGGATATCCAGAGACACCTCACACACTTCAGGTAACCTCCACGTGACTGTAGAAGAGCTGCAGGACAGCGCTCGTCCTGTGCTACTGTTTGTGCATAAGAATATGAATCAAAGAGCTTCGCTTGCTATGCCTCTGACGTCTTTGCCATTTTGGAAAGACGCAGATGTGCAGTCTGATATTTGGCACAAATGACAGGAGGAGGGGATGCGGTCTTGTTAGCAGAAATGTCACATCCATGGCGTCACCACTTGCCGAATGCATACATTTTTATTAAAAGAGTTCTGCACTGCAGAGGGCAGGGCAGAGAAACAAGACACGAGCGTTTGTGCTAAAAGACGAGCTGGCCTTTACTTTTGGATGGACTTCTCTTAAGATCTCATTGAACTGATGAAAAGAAGGCACTGTTTAAAACTGCTGCTTAAATCCATTAAGACCATACATCCTGCAGTGTCCTCAATTTTTATTGTTTTTTACAGAAAATGATTTGATTGTCAAAAGGGGGCATTAGAATAGAGCCCTGTCCTTTTTAAAGGGGATAGTTTCTGCCTGTTTTTTCAACAAGATGAGGCAATTTTCAGAGGCCTTAAACAATGTGTTCTGTACAACTGCTGCGTTTTCAGCCATGTCATTACAGCCCTGTTTAAGCAATCAGTTTAGGAGGTGGAGCTAGACATTTGACTCCACCTCCTTCTTAAAGATAAAGAAACTGTGATGTCAGTGTTTTATAAATCTGAACACTTCACTGAAAGACCTTTTCAGGCTTAAGTAGCCCTTAAAGTAAAAAAAATTAAAGTAAAAAGTTTGATTTGGTAACTCACTTCAGTTATTAAGCATAAGCAACATAAATATTCATGTGCCGTTTGGTGTAGGAATATCAAATAAATCTGGACTTTGTTACTAAAAATAATGACATTTTGAGGACTCGGCGAACAGCTCAGTTCAGAAAACAGCTGGGATGATCTGTAAGTCACAACCAAAGATCACTTTCATTGTTTGTAGAATGATGATTCAGTCTAGAAAAATGTAATCTGTAAATATTCATCTTATGACTCAAATGGACAAGGAAAAATAACAAATCTAATATCACCTGTTCAAATGGGATAACATTTGTGGGAACATGGATGAATGGCTTAGACCGTCACAGCACAATATTAAAAGGCCTTTTTCTTCTCCTCCCCGACAGTCTGATCACTCATGGGTTCGGCACACCTGCAGTCTGCGCAGCTCTCAGCACCTTCCAGACCGTCCTGAGCGAGATGCTCAACTACCTGGACAAAACCTCGAGCGGGAAAACGAGCGGACCCAATGACCAGCAGATCAATAACAGTTCAGAAAAGACACAGCTCCGGAAAACAGCTGAATCCCAGAGCAAAGACGGGAAGTCAGAAAAGACTGAGTAGCTGCCCCCATCCACCTGGTCCCCGTGCCTTGGAGCATTTCGGAGTGTGTGTGTGTGTGTGTGTGTGTGTGTGTGTGTGTGTGTGTGTGTGTGTGTGTGTGTGTGTGTGTGTGTGTGTGTGTGTGTGTGTGTGTGTGTGTGTGTGTGTGTGTGTGTGTGTGTGTGTGTGTGTGTGCATCCTCATTTTGGATTTGTTCAATCCCGAGCATTAGCATATTTTCTTTGGGACATATTTATTGTTATTTATTTATATTCTGGTTACGTGTATCTGACTGAACTGTCCCCAACAAGACATCTGGATGTATGAGTGAACATGAGACGTCCCATCACCATGACAACGAGGAGGGTCACCATGGACACCGCTGCAGCTCATCCTGGAATTTGGTTCATTTCTTCCGAAAGCATCCCAGTTTTCCGAGACCGGGTTGTGAACTGGACGTTCAGCGACAGAAGTTTGGGGTTTGGGGTGATTTAATCACAATCTAATAAAGTTCAGGTGTGGACATTCAAAAAAAAAAAAAAGTACAACATGAAACTGAATTTTTCCTCACTTTTATTACATTTTAAGTTTGATGACAAACATTGGCTAAGATGAAATAATTGACCTTTCCAGGCAAACGACAACCCCCCTCTGGTGTACCTGTGAGAACACTTCAGCCACACCGAGCCAGCATATTTTTATCATTATTATTTCTGTTAATGGGGTGCAGTCATTGCCATAGCAACCTGGGTGTTTACCATGTGGATGACGGAGAAAACAAGACTGTTTCTGATGTAGCCTGTGTGTGTGTGTGTGTGTGTGTGTGTGTGTGTGTGTGTGTGTGTGTGTGTGTGTGTGTGTGTGTGTGTGTGTGTGTGTGTGTGTGTGTGTGTGTGTGTGTGTGTGTGTGTGTGTGTGTGAGAGAGAGAGAGAGAGAGAAAGGGGGTGAAAGCATGAGAGAAGGGTCCAACTCAGCCATTTTGTAAGAGGTAACTTTGCGGTTACCATCGTTACTCTTCCCTGTGCATGTCTATCTTTGTACACTCCCCAGATTGCAAATTTAGCCAACACGAGCTCTCCAACTCGCTCATGAACATTTGTAAAGATATATATAAATATTTAAATTACTTTTCTTGTAGCCTTTCAACTATGTATATGTTAAATCCCTACCTTCTAAAATGCCGGTGTTCAATAAAGACAGTTGCTATGTGTTCTACGATTCCCTCTGCCTGCGTGATGTGCTGCACAAACACTGATACACCACACATGAGCATGTATACACACACGAGGAAGCAACAGAGTAAGCAGAGACAAAAGAGGTGGTGCAGATCAAAGCCAGTGTGAATTATCCACGCAGGTTCACAGTGTTGAAATTATGAAAAGCCAGAGTTCCTCTCTAATGTTGGGAGAGAAAACTTTACCCACAGAAAAGTTCAAACGCCTCCTTTGTGTTCATGAGACTGTGGTTTTCTCTCAGTTTGAGCGACTTCTGTCAGCTTCTCTGTTTATTTATATTTTTCTTATAACCTAATGATAAAACAGAGTGGAGCAGCTGCCTGCTGGCGTCTCCTTCAGGGCTCTGTGGGTTCTGTTTACTCTTTAATATTCCAGTCATTTGAAAGGAGGCTGCATTCGCTGAATAACACAAAAATGCATAATCAGACAGGAGGCATTTAAAGTGATGCCTGCAGGGGTTTGTCCCCCTGAACAGGTGCACGCAGAGTCTCAGGTGGACCAGCCATGGCGCTGAAGTAAGATGTGAAGTAAGGAAATGGCCCAGGTGCAGGATGCCAGTATATTCCCGGTCTTGCTGGTATCGCTCGGTCTACAATCACACATCCAAACATGTTTCATTGCAATTTACTTCCAGAAACGCATCACACTTTTCATGAAACTGGTGCCTTTTTCTTGACAAAAGGATACAAAAACTGCCAGATCAAGTTTTCCAACACTTATCAGAGATTAAGGACAACCAAAGGAAGAGTTTGTTAATCATTTCATATAAAATATCAAGACTCCTTTGTTTAAAATTGCATGTCAGAGCATGGGCCTTGGCTACTCTGCGCTCAAATCCCATTTTAGTATCTGTCTAACTGTCTTGTTTCTTGCTTTTGTTCAGAAACGATGCAGATACATTTTTAAATTATTAGGAAATGATACCAAACACTCGCCATACTGTTTTGTGTGTGTTCACACCACATCATAAAAGACGTTGCATGGTTTACTGGGCAAAACAAGATACAGCGTCTTCTCAGCTCTGATTTTTCTTTTCACGACTTCCACTAGTCAAGATTTCTTTTAAAAGAATAACAATTTAAACATCAAATAAATAAATGAAACCCTCCTCAGTTTTTTATTTTGTAACATATTTTTACACATTGATTCTCAAAGGCTCAATCACAAGACAAGCGAGATTAATTTATATGACTTCAACAAACCTTTAATCAAAAATGAATTAAGTTTAACAGTCAGTGGCTTTACACTCAACAATATGTTGTTACTTTGAGTGTTAAATAAGTGGATGAAGGTTTAAATAACAGTTAAAGACACATCTGAGATGCTTTCTGGTGTTTGATAAGCTGCAGAGACACAAACAGACCCAAAGTTTGTTTGTAGAGAATTCATTTAGAGTAGGAGCATCAATCACAGGAGTGACTGATTTGGAAGAATCCGGCTGATATATATTGAAACTAATAGCAGTGTGTGTGAAAATATATCATCCTGATGTGTATGAAGTAAAGCAGCTGTCTAAATGTACTCTTTGATGCCTCTCACTGGAGGATAAGAGCAGCAGCGAATGAGCACAAACATACATAGTGTACACACCCACCCACGCTGTAAAGCGCACACAAACATCCCGCTCACAGAATGGAACTCACTCACACTTTTGTTTGCTGTTACTTGCAAGAGAAACTGGCATTGGCCGTGAACGGCATCCCTGCTGACCCCACATCAGAATAAAAAAGAGCTTGATCAAAATTGTTCTGAAGAATGAAATCAATAAATTGACTTGGACTGAGATTCAATACACTGACAAACGCATGTAAATGAATCAGAACTTTGACAACTGCAGTGCATAATGTGATGGAGCCAATGCATTATTCGCACACACTATTGATTGCATTATCATGCAATGCTCAGTTATTGCCCTATTAATCATCGGTGCATATTTTCTCTTTCATTATTTTCCCTTCAGTGTGCTCTATTGTTTACTTTGTAATTAAATACACTTATTTATAATTTATTTCAAAGAACTGCAAATATTTTACATTCAGAAAGGTTCCATGTGTAGAAAATTCACTAAGAATGTACCTCTTCAATGAAAAAAAAATCCATGCAAGAATCCTGCCATTTACACAGAAGTGAATTAAACAGTTTGAAGTCTCAGTGGGACTATAACTCCTGCTGACTGAGCGCCACAGTCCCAGATACCAAACTCTGCTCACTTCTAAGCCCTATCACTGCAGTCTTTCTCCTCTGAAGCTATAATTCCCCCCTCCGCTTCCACCTCCTCCATCTACTCATCTTCCCTGCATTCGCTGCTAAAACCTCTCCCTCCTGTATCCTGATCCCGTTCAGTCCCAGGAACATTTGAGGTGTGTTCTGCTGCCAGCCTAACCGTCCCTGTCACATCCCATCACGTCATACAGCTCTCAGCTGTTGTTGCAGTGCCTTCGTACCTGCAAGACTCCAGGAAGAGAACAGAATGTATCAGTTAAATAATGATCAGGTGCTCGTGCTCCAATTTCTCTGAGGTGCGGAGGGAAATAGTCGAAGGCATGCGAGTTTATGCATATTTCAAATCTCAGAACAAAAACAACATAATGTTTCGGAATGCGGAAAATCTGAATACATCTTTCAAATATAACGTTATCAGGATAACAATGATATTAATAACAATAATAATCATTCATCTGTAGGCAGGGAAGGTAGACCGTTGCTTGGGCCCCCTGAAGGATAACAAGGTGTAAATGACAGCTGTACGGTAAGTGTTAGTGACGTAGAACTCCTGCAAAGGGCCCTCACTTGACTACATTCACTCACATTTGACCCAAGAATACAGTTATATTCAAATTGTTTGGAAATGGCTATTTTACCATTCCCATTATAATAAGCAGCAACAAATGCTTCTCTAATATCATTGATGGTGTTTGGCCTGCTTGGCATTGTGCTAACAAACATTTGAATATTCCAGACCTCTACCAAAACTTGATCACAAGTGGTGATGATCAATAAATCAGATAAAGTTCATCAGTCTGGCTACCGCTCCAGTAATACTGCTCTTTGTCTTCATTTTTGACAGCAATTAGTTGCTTCTGCTGTTGGTTATTGGCATTTTATCTGCCGTATGTTGAGTCTTAGTAGTAATAACTGTGTCTTTCTATTCGTATGTCATGCAGAGGGATCATGGAGATACTTAAACTGTTGCAGCTCTTAGAGGCTGTGTATACCGAAGACGGGTACACATTTCTATGAAAAAATATAGTGTCCCTTTCTTTAAACATCTTACAATGCCTCAAAGACTCTTGAGGCAGTCATAAGTATTGTGAAAACAGTGTATTTTGTTTGTTTTCGGTACCAAACAACTCAAAATGTCTGTTGGATATCAGGGAAAATAACAAAACAGAAGCACAGATTGATTAACAAGCAAATCATATTCTAGTTTTGTTTTAAGGAGTTTTTTGTTTGTCTTTTTTCTTTATTTGAGCAAGTCTTGTCTAAATAATATAGAGAAATCATTTCTTTTACATTTACAGACTTCGGGGTGTTGCCAAATTCAAACCTGAGCCCTACTGAACCCTGCTGCTCTCTTTGTATGGAGTTCTAGTGCGACCTAGTGGTCAGCAGCTGAACTGCAGGCTGCTGTAATGACGAGAGTTGATAATCATGTCGAGGTACATAGTATCTTTAAATAAAGTGGTATATATTACATAGATTTTTTTTTATAGTGTAATAATTAGATAATCACCAATCCTACGCTTGTTTTTTTTTTGTGCATCAGATAATTTCACAGTCTCTCCATTTGTCTTGATAGCACCACGAAATGATAAGATTGTTGTTGGGTTTGTTTGTTTTGTTTGTTTGTTTTACTTTAAATAGATAAACTCCTATGGTCTGAAGATGTGTGCAAGCAAATAAAAGTCATATTTTTTTCCTGATTTTAATTCCATATTACATCCTCTCAACTGTCAGTTTTAATAAACAACAAGATTATTCTTTCACAATTCATCTGCATAATTTCAAGTCCTTTGTCAGGCTGCTTTTTCCTTAAACATCAAATACCTTAATTCTGATGCAATAGCAATATCTATTGTCAATAATATTGCAATTACATACATAATGATATAAAGAGCACACAGATATACTGAGATCCTGAGAAAATGTAGAGGTTATTTAAAAAAAAGTACAGTTGCAACTGCAGATATCGAACGAAAACACTGTCACGATAAACAAAAGACACCAAACCAGTATTTCACTTGTAGATGGCTTCAAAGGAAAAATGCTAATAGAGTATTATAATGTAGCATGTGTGTAATGTATGCTGATACATCGTGTGTCAAAGCCCTGCAGGACAAGTAACACAACGATGCCTGCAGACTTCCAGACTGTCAGGACATCTGCTACTGCTGACAGTCATATGTCCTGCAATGTGCATGTTTGTGTGCATGTGTGCATGTTATAGGGGAGACAGGGAGAGACAAGGATGGGTGGATCTTTGGCAGCAGGTCAGTGCAGAGAACACAGGAACAGCCGTGCTTCTTAAACATTCATGCCTTCTGCAATCCACACTCTCTCTTCTTTTCTTCTTTCTATCTTTGTTGTCATTATTATTATTATTATTATTATTATTATTATTATTATTATTATTATTATTATTATTATTATTATTATTATTATTATTATTATTATTATTATTATTATTATTATTGTTATCATTATTATTATTATTATTATTATTATTATTATTATTACTACTACCATTATTATTATTATTATTGATTAATGTCTATGTCATACACACACACAAAATAAAAAATCAGTACAGCAGTCAGACCTTCTGTTGTGATGGATGAATATCTAAAAAAAAATGTGTATCACTTACATGTCAAAATATGTATATGACCTCCTAAATACATTTATGTTTAAATTATGTTTGAATCGATTGCAGCAAAATCAAATCAATAAGTCAATAAAACGTACTCTACTGCCTGTACACACAAAGCAGATTTGCAGTACAGTTTATTTATTTATACAGCTGGTAACTTCATAAGAAGCTTCTGCACCAGAACCTTTAGGATAAAAGTTTTTCACTCAGTCTGCACCTCAGAACTCAGTCTGCACCTCAGACGAGTGATTGCACACATGGCCTGCTCACACTAGGGGGAGCAACTTGCACACAGTTGGATGAATACTCCCAGATCTGCAGCAGGTTGACAGTGAGTGCGACAGTTGTCTGTTTTGATATACATGTACATGTGATGTTTACCTTCTTAACCATAAAATCTAGGTCTTCCATTAGTTTGATTCCCACGAGGAAAAGAGAACAGTATATAACACTCCTGCTCTGCTGCTGATTGTTTTCAGTTCTGCTTCACTTGGTAATGAGAACTCACAGGAGTGATTTTAATAGAGTTATTAAGTATTGAAACTAAAGAAACGTGCGGACTTTAACCAAATCCATGGTCTCATATGTTGTCAACACTGTAAGCAGCTTGTAGTATCCCGTCTTTTTCCATTTTTAACATCATATAATGCAACAGCAGCAATATTTCAGTATAACTTTTCTTTCACAGCTGTCACTGCCAAGTGAAGTCAGTATTGGACAGTTTTTTTTTTACAGTATGTCACTCTAAATACATGGAAGTGCATGTTGTCAAATAAGGTTAAGGTCAATTAAGGTCATGTGAGCAAACCTGGTGGATTTATTGGTGTGACTTTGCATTTAACCGTGGTGTAAATCCCCTTGTAACATTATTATCTGTCATGGTGAAGTTTTCATTTATGTATCTTAGTCTAAACGTTTTATTTATTTATTTTTTCATCTTTACTGGTTTCCTCTAACTGTATGGTTTCTGCAGAGTTCCTGTTTTGTGTTTGGCCAGTATTTGTTTGATTTCCTGCTTTATTTTGTATGAACTTGATTAGTTGGGTCTGCTGTGTATTCTGAGTTTTGGTCTTGCCTTTGTTTTGAATGGATTTCTCTGTTGTTGCCTGTTTTTTGGGTGTTTTTTTTAACCCATATATGTTAGCATCATTTCTCTTCCTGCTTAGGTTCCCCTACCGCCCCTCTCACTACACATCCTTTATCATTCTCTTTCAGCTCCTCATTGATTCCTCCATGTCATTCCTGCCTTTCTCTCTGTCTCAACCTGGTTTAGTTTTTGTATAAATCTCAGATTTTGGACTCTGTGCTCCATCTGTTTGTTGGTTCTGCTTTGGTTAAATTAAGTCGATTAATTCCTTCTTCTAGCTGCCTGCTGTGTTACATCTGTGTTTCTCTCTTCAAAACAGACTTGGATGCATGATGCCCCAACATTGTTAAGATTCTTAAACGATTATATGGATTTATCAAGAACCATTCATTTAATGTAACACTTTAATGCTAATCCTTCAAACATTCAAAATGAACTATATATAATATGATTATATTATGAGTGTTAGAAAAACATATTTAATTATTTATTGTAACTTATTTATTTTGTATTTGTGTCAAAGGATCTGTGATGGTGATATATTTGTATTTCCACATAATATATGTCAGCTTTCAACAGCACAAACCTGCCCTGTAATACTAACTGTAAAGATGGATCAATAAATTATCCCAATTTACCAATGCAAAACTTTGATTTCATGTGTAGTCCCTGCTTTATGTACACCACCCACTTGCTCTCGAATGTCCAAATAATTATTCTATTTTATTACAGATTTAAGTTTAGCTCTATTATTCTGATAAAAAGAAAGGAAAAAAGTAGCAGCAGTTATTTGTGACATATAAATAAAAGTGTCCACGCCACATGGATTTATTCCTAGAGACCAGAAACAACAAGTTGTGTAGTTCTATGACTGGAGGGGAAGAAATGCAGGACAAAAAGCAGCCAGTGATTTTGTTTTTTTTTAATTTAAAAACATGTCAAATTACAAGTGTTAACAGATATATTTGGGACAATGGTACAACCCTCCACTTCCAAATGCAGTTGATGACAAGAACGTTCAGCCCATGATGAACGCTATCTGACTCTTCATGTAAACTTTGATGCGGTCAAGCAGATGAATCAACAGTGAAATGTTAAAATCTAAAAAAAGAAGAAGAAGCTACATATGACACATAGATGCATATATCATATTTGATACATGCAAAATATAATATATATATATTTTGCATGAATAACATATATATATATATATATATATATATATATATATATATATATATATATATATATATATATATATATCATATACAAATAAAATATAGGCTATATGATAAAAACTAACTGCTGTCTGAACATACAGAACATCAGCAGCGAGTGTGTTTACATGATGTTTTTGTATAATCCAGGTTTTGTGACTTCCTCTGGTTTTGATCATTTTCTAGGAAAGAAAAAAGAGAGCTTGTTATGAACTATATGGTTGTATTTCTGTAGCACGCATGGTCATCAAGGTTTCTCGGTTACTGAGCATGTTTGTGCCCCTGTGTCTGCTCCCAACTCAGCCATCAGCTCCACACATCTGAAAGCAGAGAAAGATATGTGCATGTTCAACACATTGGATACTCAGAGATTTAGACCCTGGTTAACAGTGTTTATGGAAGATACACAAAAGCACAAAAATCCTGTGTTTATCTTATGGTATCTATTACTTAGTAGTAGTAATATTAGGTAATATATTACCTAATAGTCTTATTGTTTCTCCTATAGGAGAAACAATAAGGCTATTAGGCTATATTCCAATATAATAAAATCCTTAACTGCTATAAGTATTAAATAGGTTGTTTTTTTCCATCAGATTTGCTTAACTTTACGTTAAATTGCATCTTATACGTTAAAAAATAATTTGGGGGAAATATATCTATTTGTGTGGACAACAGAAACAGCTTTTGCGCCTCCTCGCATAAGTAATTGTATTGCAGAGATATACTGTATGATAAATAAAACATGCATCCTCAGAAGTTATCTGCTGCTCACCATGCTGATGCTGCACGGAGCAGCCTGCTGCTGTCATCACGCACGCAGCAGCTCTCTTCCACTGTAGCGGAGTCCTTGGAGGGGTTCCCCATTCACAAAGCTCGGCTGTGCAGAGGGCGGAGGGAGAGAGGGAGGGAGGAGAGAGAAAGAGAGTTGAGACATCCCTTCCTCACTTGGCTGCATTCGGTTTACCGACACCGGAGAAGCGACCATGCTGTGGAAACTAGTTGAGAATGTCAAGTATGAAGATATTTACGAGGTAACCTTACTATCCACTTTTTTGCGACTTGACGGGAAAAGCCTTGTCGACTTATGAGGCTTTATTTGGTGATATATTGCTAGATATTGTTAGATGGAGTGTTTTCCATGACGCATAAGGCCTGCGTGGTATTTTCGGTGATGTGACTGTGACTGTGAGTTGGAGGAAAACTTGTCAAATTATATATTTATCTTTATGGGAAAAATCGGATTCAAATGGGTGCAAATATTTTGAAGTGGCATATTGGTTTAACTTGGTGGCGTGCACTTTTGACTCAGCAGAATTAAATGGACAAAATATTTTTGGTTTCATAAGGAGTTCATATATATATATATATTATTTTCTTTCTCTTTCTATTTGTTTATATTTTAAATACAGGGCAAATGTTTGAATGAAACCGTTTTGAAGCGTTTTTAAACTTTGTTTTTGATTTTTTTTTATTGTTTTGTTGTGTGTTTATTTAATTGTTGTTGTTTTTATATATAATAGTGTTACTTGATAAATCAGTGCTGCTGCAAAAACACAACAAAATGGGCTCGATTTAGATTTCAAAATTCCAGCAAATGTGAGGAGCTCGGAGCAACGCCGGGTCAGAGCGGGCTGCTGAAGTGAAATATGTAAATGGCTTGGCTTTGATCCCATCACTAATTTTTTTTTTTTTAAGGGGGGGAAAGGGCTTTGGGAAAAGGAACTGGGAAGAGTTATGGATGCGCGGTGGAATGGTCCGCGGCTCGTGCTGAATGGAGCTCCAGCACAAAGCGAGGCCCCACGGCTGCTCGGCCCCACGGCTGCCCGGCCCTGCTGGAAGCCTCTTGTCTCGTGCCGCACATGGCTTTTTTCCCACGGCGCGAGGGAGGGGAGGCTGCAATGTTGTCAAACAAGTCTTCCAAAAGGACAAACCGATGCCATATATCACACGATGCGAAGAGTAATCTCTTCCTCAGACTCGTGACTCCATTCAAGCGCGCTCCCCTCGCGCCCTGGTGGCTCTCGTGCGCACTTGGCAAAGCAGGAGAAAGGCAGCTTTGAATATTTAGTAGCCCAGTGTTAACATGGACAGGTTGGGAAATAGTGAGTGTTTCTGGGGCTGATTAGAGAACATCTGAAAAGGAATGACATGTATCTCAAATAAAAGTCCACGTTTTGCATCGACTGAGAGCGCATAGCGCGTCTCATGGTGGAAGGTTATAACGGGTTAATTACGACCAAATGAACTTTAAAGCACCACCGTTTATATACTTTTTACATCAACATCTGTTTGCATTGAAACTGTTCGTGCAAAAACGTATCGTGGAAAGAAAGCGTGCTTTACTGTGTCTGATTTTGCCACTGAGGGGCCCCCGACACACCATGCCGGTGACGGGGAGCTCCTCGCGGATCCTGGGTGCCCTTCTTCGTTTTCTCCTGCGAGAGATACTCCTCTTTTCATCCCCTGCTGTTCCAGCCTCGTTTGTGCTCTCCACTGAATTTAAACGTCACTCACGGTTGCGCGAGAGGCTTCACGCTCCATGTGTTGCCAGTCCCCTGCCTGGCGCGCATTAATATTCCTGTAAGTCTCAGTCATGAATAACAATTACACCGTATAGCGAGGGTAGAGGCGGGGGCTCGGAGCTCTCAGTCAGAGCGGCGGCAGCTCCGGGCGCAGGAAGGTTCTGTGAGGACTTCTGGAACGGGCCTGCCTGCAGATACAAAAGCGCTGCTTTGACCTGGAATGCATTTGCCAGTCTCGGTCCAACACCCTCTTTCCCGACCTGTAATTTCCCCGCGAGCCTTCCAGTAAGACCAGCAGAGGGTTTACAGATGTTAGTTCACTCTTACTCCAATGCGGTGAGTTTTTCCTGCTATGGCTGCGTATTTCTGAATGTGTTTGCTCAGAACGGTTTCCGATGTGGATGTTGCTGGAAGGTTTTAGTTGTGAGAGAGTTTGGAATAAGCTGCAACATCTTCCTCCAGGCTTTTGTGTATTTTGGTCCAGGAGTTTCAGCGCCAGTTAGGCTACTTTGGCTGCATCCCCCAGAGGCAGAATAATAAATGCATCATGACTGTAAGCTTCTGTGTGGTTTCATTCTCAGTTCCAGTTTTAGCTGACATTTTCTGTTCCCCCTCCCTTGTTAAAGGACCGCCATGACGGCGTCTCGAGCCACAGTTCGCGCCTGTCCCAGCTGGGCTCGGTGTCGCACGCAGGACCCTACTCCAGCGCGCCGCCGCTGTCTCATGCGCCTTCCTCCGACTTCCAGCCGCCGTACTTCCCCCCGCCGTACCAGCCGCTGGCGCACTACCAGAGCCAGGACCCGTACTCGCACGTCAGCGACCCGTACTCCCTGAACTCGCTGCACCAGAGCCAGCAGGGCGCATGGGGTGCGCGCCAGCGGCAGGACGCCGCGGGGGACCGGATGGAGAGCTCGGCCCTGCTGGCGCAGCCGCGGGCCTCCCTGCCGCAGCTGTCCGGGCTGGACCCGCGCAGGGACTACGGCGGCGTGCGGCGGCCCGACGTGCTGCTGCACTCCGCGCACCCGGGACTGGAGCCCGGCATGGGGGACGGACTGCTGCACGGGCTGCACGGCATGGACGATGTGCAGGTGAGAGCCGCAGCTGGGAGCTGCAGGGGTTCAAAAATACCCTCAATTTAGGATTTATCAATAAGGCTACAGCCTATATACTTCTGAAAAATATATTTCTAAAAATATATATTTTTAACCACAGGCACATGCAAGAACGCCAGAGTATTTGCTGAGAATTATTATTTCTGCAGTCTGTAGGCTACTCTGTGATTTTTACCATATGCACTGAGAACTGAAATTTTCTTTCAACACATGTAGCAAATAAAACCTAAACAAAATAATATTAATTTCCAACATATAGACGTTTGATAAGGCTTTAGGACATGAGGCCGGCAGGTCCCTCGGGGCGGGACTGTCGCATGGAGCCTGAACGTGATGATGGCCCACAGCTACACAAGTATCCCCAGGCAGCCGGACCACTCTCCTCAATGACACAGTGAATTAGTGAATGAAGCATAATGGAGGGAATTTTGACCCAAATTTGCCAAAGTTACTGTCATCTAATAAATTATACTTAAAACATATATTTGAAAGCAGAAAAGTCTTGAAACACTGATCGAGCATTATAACTTCATATTTAGCTCTATTTCTTAAGGCAGTCGGCTTATTTCTGAACAGCAACTGAAAATGTTAAAATAATAATTAAAGAAGGTATGTCATTTGTTTCATTGTTTTATTTTATTAATCAACAGCAGGACTAAAATAGCTCAGCTCTGTGGGATTTCATCTCCCCCTCGGGGCACAACCATCATAACTTATCATTTAACACGATCGATTCTGCTTTTTGGCTTTTATATTAATTTATTAAGTCCTTTGTTTTCACGCGTTTTTTATATTTTAGAATTTAAAGCTCGGATGACAAAACCAAGTCTTATGAGATTATTTTATTTATATAAATGTTATAGGCTAATGCTTTAAAACAGTGGAAACAGTTTACATTGTTTGATTTTTTTCCTTTTAAAAAAAAGAGAAAATGATGTATTTACGTCCTATACTTTTCGAGGCGATAACTTTATTCTGTACGACGTATTTTGTTGGATTGTGCAGCTGAATTGTCATCTAAGTCTGTGTGACTGAGTCAAACAAAGTTGGTCTATTCTTTATCATTGTTTTCGAATGTCACATTTTGCATGAAGCAGGCTGGGAATGATTCGTATTTACCTTGGTTCCTACAGACCATTGATGACACCAACGGAACAAACATACTGGATCAATCAGTGATTAAAAAAGGTACAGACACACACTCACATGCAACATAATAAACACAATTATTACATTTATTAACATGACAAAATATTTGAAATTAAGAAATCATCCCTCGTGCCCTAATGGCCCAGAAGGCCATGAACTGGATATGTTTTGGGGGGCAGTCCTGCAGGATATCGTGATTTTGGGGTGCAGGATGAGGAATTTAAGGGAGTTGGGGACCCCGGATCATTGAGTCCCTGCATTGTGTCGCTGACAGGCTGGCGCGCTGATGATGTGCGCTGATTTAGTTACGGGATGTTGAGTGACTGATCTCCCCGCGGGGCATTTAAGCCGCTGATGTAATAAATGGCACCGCTCACGGAGATCTCGTGAGCTCGTTTAGAGCTAATCTGCGGTATTATCCCCCGTGGAGCCATCAAAACCCCTCCTCGCGCTGGCCCTTACGCGCGCATCCAAGAGGACGGCGTTGCTGGCTGGATGTGCTGGCTGCTTCTTTTTGCGCCATTAACACGAGCATTAACACGAGCATTAACACGCAGGGTGAATGAGGACTCCGCGTTACCGGTGGGAACTAAACCGGCCGTGGAGAGAAGACTGGGAGGTGGTTAATGCGATTTGAGAATGCGAGCCAATCAACAATCGATAATATATAATGAGAACGTCGCGCGACATTAAATAACAGCCAAGGCCCGGCACGTGGGCGCATCATTAGGCCGGTGTTCTGCCAATTTCTGCTACCTGCCGAGAAATGCTACTTTGTGGTTCTGCGCATGCGCACACTCGATTTTCAAAGTTTGATTACCACGCTAAATTGATAATATAGGATGTTGAGTATTTGATCCTTAAAAAATACACTACCCATGACATGAATCGCATTACACTTTGTGAACATTATACGATAAAGAGGGGGGAAAAAACAATTCTATAGCGCTTTATTTGATACTCATTCAGTCATTGGCCTTTATTTAGCCAGGAAGATTATTAAGAACACATTCTTATTTACAATGACGGCCTGGCAAGCGACAAGGACCACTTGGGGGAAAAGGAAGTGGGCTTAGGGAGTAAAACACAGTAAAATTGTAGCTCTACAAAGGTAGAAAACCATTAGGGAGCATTTTTGGCAAAGCAGCAGAAATTGGCAGAACACCGGGGTCGCCCTCTGCTTACGTCTTACCGGGACGGTTTGCAACTTCTTAAAGAGGGTCCTGAAACTGTCCCGTGTTTGTTGAACCGTGCCAGGTGAGACACGCACTCACGTTTGCCTGTCACCTCATTGCTCCGCAGTCCCCATGCCGCCCAAGAACATGGGCTCCCTGATGCTGGGGAAGGACGGCCTGATCGGCGGGGTGACCGTCAACATCAACGAGGTGTTCTGCTCGGTCCCGGGACGCCTGTCGCTGCTCAGCTCCACCTCCAAGTACAAAGTGACCGTAGGGGAGGTGCAGAGGAGACTCTCCCCGCCCGAGTGCCTCAACGCCTCCTTGTTGGGGGGCGTGTTGAGAAGGTAGGACTGCAGGATCACGAATAGAAACATATGATATTGTGGTTTGGCTGAATATAGGAACAGCTGCTAATTGCACTGACTGCCCCATGACAAGGAATTAGTGTTTTCTCATTTGCCACCAGGATTTTACTTAATGTCAAACTGTAACTCATAGGCTATCTTCAAACCTGCCATCAAATAAATATTATTTTCTCTGACATCTTATTCTAAGTGTTTGGAAACATGTGTTGTCTATCAAAAATCGAATTCAGTTCCTTTTCCCACAGAGCAAAGTCTAAAAATGGTGGGAAGTGTCTGCGGGAAAAGCTGGAGAAGATCGGGCTGAATCTACCTGCCGGGAGGCGCAAAGCTGCCAATGTCACTTTACTAACATCTCTAGTAGAAGGTGACTGATCCACGACTTTGTTTTCATGATTATTGTATGTAGCAAACAGTGCACGTTTCTTTTTCTTCTTAATCCAGCTCTGCATTCCTAGTGTCAATAAAGGGACGTTTTTATTTTTAGCTCAGGGAGTTAACCTGCCATCTAATGATGGACGTCTATATTAGGCTCCAAATTAAATGAGGCATATCATCTGCTCATGGAAGTTCATGAACTGCAGGTTTGTCTCCCAGTATTTATGGAACTGCTATAAGATACAGCTATTACAATACAATAAAAATAGATACACCCAGCAATTTGACAGTATGGTAGGATACAGGCTGAGAAAACCGTCTTGAATGGCACAATTGTTTTTGTTATTTTGGACAGATGCCCTTTTTATCTGGGGGAAAAAAATCCCTTCAAATATAATTTTCTCCTCATTAAACCGAAGACTACCAGGACAGACCAGCTAAAGAGCTCTAATAATAGAAACAATGGGCCATCATATAAATAAATATATATAAAATATAATCAAAATTGGCACTATTTTTTGATGTTTGGCGGATGTATACACTCATGTGAAGAGCAGAAAAATGCGGCTCCTTTCTTAAAAAAAATATATATATAGCCTATATTAACATTTTCAGTTGCTGTTCAGAAATAAACCAGCTGCCTTAAGAAATTCGAAGCTATTGTCATTTTTAAATATATGATGATACAACAGTTTAACGATTTTCGCACTGCTTCAGAGGGAAAAGGAGACCGTGTGGAGAGAGCCAGTATAATAGGTTTTATTTTATGTACGCAATGAAAAACATACTTGGTAAAAAATCAGCATTGGCCTTAGTGCGTTGGTTGTGTGTGTTGTACTTGTCTGGACTAACCACCGTCCTGTGCAGGTGAGGCGGTCCACCTGGCCCGGGATTTCGGTTACATCTGCGAGACGGAGTTTCCCACCAAAGCCGTGAGCGAGTACCTGAACCGGCAGCACGCAGATCCCACCGAGCTGCACACGCGGAAAAACATGCTGCTGGCCACGAAGTGAGTTCCTGCACCATCTGATTATACAGCACTTCCTAGTCCTATCCTCTGCGCAGAGAAAGGTGGGAGAGCCATAAAACAAGAGAGTCCATAAAAAGAGGTCCATAAAATAAGCAGTGAAATTTTAGGAAACAACAAAGATAATAAATACCAAGGGAACCCCTAAATATTTCCACCTTTTATAGTGATGCACCAAGATTTATATATTACTGTGGGAACATTTTTGCTATTATGGTGGTTTGGTTTAAATTTACATGAGACATACACATATGGCTTGATTTTTATATAGAGCACTTCTCTTTTATAAATTGGATTATTTGAGATGAATTAAATTCTTGGGAATTAAGCCTATTTTCAATTAAATGTCCTGGGGGTTTTGACCCCCCCACCCACCCTCAAAAAAAAAAAAAAAAAAAAGAAAAAAAAAAATGCCTAGAGGGTGCTAGTCTTTTCTTAACTATGGGCTTTACTCTGTATCATGCACAGTCTGCTCTGCCACAGTCAACATTGCTTTGACATTTGGAAAGGAAAGTGGGATTTTCTTAATGAAACCCACTTAACTCAATATGGATCCAACCTGTAATGAAAAAGCTAATGGAAAGAAATTGCCTCTTCAAAATATGATCACATTTGAATTCAATTTACGCATGCAAGAAGTGACTAGAAATCCATATTAAAACCACAAATCGTATAACAACTAAAAACTAGCAAGACATCAATTTTCACCTTTTGACTTTGATATAATATATTTTAGAACATGCGACGTGAGGTGTATCCAGTGTTATCCCATCAGTGTGTTTGCACAAATGAGCTTCCTTACAAGCTTTAGCCGACAGATACAAGTCAGATTGGAATACCAAACAAAACTAGGCTTCTCATATGTCTGTGACCTAACTTCTGGCCTCAAAAAGTCAATTTTACAGATACTTCTTGGCAAGATACTGATATTGATACCATTGTATGGCTGTTAAACTGTGGAATTGAGTTCAGGATGACATGATTAGCCTTCAGCAATGGAGCAAGGTATTATTATTTTATTTAATACAGCAGGACAGGAGCAGGAATATATGGCACGCTTGCATTTATATTTGAGCAATCAATTATATTTTTATGAGCTATTTGTCCATTTCTAATTCTAAACTGTTGTCTTCCCAAATGCAACGACTGTAAATCATCTAACAAAG
The DNA here is from genome assembly GCF_033807715.1 of Cololabis saira. Taxonomy (NCBI): domain Eukaryota; kingdom Metazoa; phylum Chordata; class Actinopteri; order Beloniformes; family Belonidae; genus Cololabis; species Cololabis saira. The sequence goes on from NC_084604.1 coordinate 11,242,325, forward strand.
ATCCTTGCAGAAAGCTTGTATTTTTAGCTTGCATAAATAGTGCTGTCTGCTGGCCTTCACTGCGTAATCCATCTGCCAGTGTGCTGTGTTTGCGTGGAACAGTATGCACAGCATGTTTGGCGTTGGATGTTTGATGCTCAGATTCAAACCTGTTCCAATAGTGTGCACTGGTGCTGCCTGTTAGAAATTCATTATTTAGCAGTGGAGTGTTTCAAGTCATCAGAAAACAACAGCGAGAGCCTTGAGTGTAGCCCCGGGTGGCGGCTTCTCCTCTCTACTCCCCTAACCCCAGCTGGGCTCGGCCTGCACTGCCTGTCACTCATCTGCTGAAGCTCTGCCCTTGGGCCGCTTTCACGTTTTGTCTGTGTGTGTGTTTGTGTGCTGGAATATAAATTGTGGGCCTAAAACCAGAAGATGATTTGCAGAGATATAACAAGGAGAACAGGGTGAAAGGTGGTTTTCTTTTACTGCTGCATTTTAAGGTGAAAACTGTACCGCAAAATGAAGATCTGTGGGAAAAAAAAACAACTTTATTTTAGGAGGTACACAGTTGTTTTTTGACGTGAGGGCCTTACCTGAGTCTTAAATCAGGCTGGTTATTTTGTCCATTATTTAAATTTGTTCCTTTGAAATGATCTTCTTCTTTATGCTATATGGTTTTAATTTTCGGTTTCAGACAATTTATCTATTTTAAATAAAATGATATTTTATTGACCTTTAGTTTAAGTTGAAAGGAGCCAAATCAACAGCATTTTTTTTAACCTTAAAACACAGACATGGAAAGATACCACGAGACTTGTTAAAATAAAATTCAAATTAATTTTGCAGTGATTGGCTTCAATTTAGTCAAGCAGAGGTGAACTGTTTTTAAAGGAAAAATTTCAGACATTTTAAACCTTAAAAGTGTTTTAATTTTACAATGCTGAGGTGCACGTCTGACTCTTCTTTGCTTTCTCAAGTTTTTCTAATTTATTCTTTAATGGTTGTTTTCTAAAGGCATTCTGTTAAACACAAGGAATTATATGAAAGGTAAAGTCAGGGAAAGATTTCAAAAAATATAACTGACCTCTGGTGGAAAAGCACATTTAGATGTACTGAATGCTACAATGGTCAACATTCGCAAAAGGAAAAGCATTTGCATGGAAATGTGTCATTATGTCAAACAGGATCCAGGCTCAAAAGGTTTTTTTCCCCTTTAATTTCATACAGAAACTGTAGAAGAGAAATGTCCTTTTTTCTGTATGAAAAAATCAGTTTGAACACTGTCAGTGAGGAGTATTATACAGTTAAAAACTAGTTTAACATCTTACTGTGCGTGATATGAGCTGATGCAACGAGCTGAGAGTTTCCCCTTCTGCTGGAAAAGCAGGTGAAGTCGATTTACCTCCAGGAGCTGCTGAGCTACCTGCAAGAATTTCATCAGTCTGAGTTAGAGGAGTGCTCTGAGTGCTGCTTTAGAGCCTGTCCCAGCTTGATAACAATGCAGCTCACTCTGTTATCCCTGTGTGCACTGTACTGCCTTCAGAAAGCAACATCAGTTAGCCAAGTGCTGTTTGTGTGTTGATCTGAGATCAACTTTAATAGAAAAAAAAACATCAGTTCTTTCATATATATATATATTGCATTGTTACTTTGTTGCCGAAATCCTTCATTTCTGTAAATCTGCCCTCAGTTATAAAAGCGCACAAAAAAACTGGAAAGAAAATTGAGGGAGATTAAAGACTTATCTTTTTTCATGATGGTGAAGCTCGACATTTTGAGAATGTAATAAGATGTTGTTTCCTTACCTTCAACGTACTTCATTAAAAAGGTTGTGTTCAGTGGCTTCAAAGATGTTGGAGGAATATCTGCATCTATTGCAGAAACTCCCTCCCAGCAACCCCCATCCCTCAGCACTCTACCCACAGACGCATCTCAGCAGGATGTTGACATTGCCAAAGCTGATTTCCAAAGCTTTGCTTGGGAGAATTACGTCATTTATTCTCTAACCGAGGAGATTGTGCTTTGAGTCATTGGCAAAATGCAGCATTATGTTATTATGAATTCCCTTTAAAAAATGGCAGTAATCAAATTGAAAATCAAATTATTAGCTACAAAGATTTCAGAGTCTCTATGAAGTCCTGGGCCCTGGAGGATGTTGTCCTTCATTTGATTGATACATTTCAGAATCGTACATTTCGTGTCCGTCTTACTCTTGATAAGATTCTGAAGGAAATGCTTATTAAACAGTCGGCCATAAATTTAAGGACACCAAACTGTGATCACTTTGTGGAAACTTCTTCCTGATGTCTCGTTGTGCTTTTGTCCCCGCAGACAGCTGTGTAAGGAGTTCACAGACCTGCTGGCCCAGGACAGGACTCCCCTGGGCAACTCAAGGCCCAGCCCAATCCTGGAGCCTGGCATCCAGAGCTGCCTCTCCCACTTCTCCTTCATCACGCATGGCTTCGGCTCACCCGCCATCTGCGCCGCACTCACCGCCCTGCAGAACTACCTCACCGAGGCTCTCAAAGGACTCGACAAGATGTTTCTCAACAACCCTCCCAACAACCGGCACGGGGATGGGAACAAGGTCGGCGACAAAGACGAGAAGCAACGGAAATGAAGCATGTACAGGAGGGGAGTGACGACGACGAGCTGAGAGGGAGGCCGACGCACACAGACAGAGGCGTTACACCGTTTCTTCTAGCTTTACACCACTGCGACTGACCTGCCGCACTCAAGGCTGAGGTGGAGAGGGAGGACGGGGAAGGCTTGGTAGAGAGAAAACAGCAGAGGAAGACACCCGTGGGCCAGTGTCAGAGAGCACAGAGGGATTTTTCATCTGTGTTGCATTCTTTTCATTCCCCTGAGGACATGGTGGTTACTGTGCTACATCCATTTCGCTCCCCCCGCCCTGCATCCTGTGAGACTGAGATGCTGTGAGCAGCCAGCAGACAACATTGTGTCCGTGTGCCTGAGTGAGTGTATGTGAGTGTATGTGTGTGTGTATGTGTGTGCTTGTGTTTGTCTTCGCACAGAAAAAGCATTGCAGGTTTGGAGTTTGGCTGATGAGCATTCTATCTGTGAAACAGGTTTGCCTGGTTATTTAACACAAGTAAGAGGAGGAACCGTGTTAATTTATGTGTGTAAATATTTATTTATATTAATTTAAATGGATGGTTGTGTAAATAGGTGCGCCAGCTTTTTTGGAGTAGGCCTATTTATCTGTGATTTGACCTTTGTGAGCCAGTGGGGGGGGGGGCAGGATTCGTCCAGTGTTTTTCTGTTCTTATAGAGCTGTTGTCATGGTGCTGATGATGGGTAGACATGCTTCTAATTGTCCAGTGATTTCATTTCTATCATATTGATAATAAACCATGTGTTTTATTATGGGAGGTGTGAAGCCTGCGCCTTTTCTCCAAAGAAGTTCTCCAGTAGTCTGATTAAAGGTCGGGGGTCAACTCATGTTCAGTTCATTCCATTTGAAATTACTTATTTCATTTAATATTAATGAACACTTGTACCTGAAATAGTTGAAGGTTTGAAAGAAGAAAAAAATAAGCTCCAGAAAACATTTGTCACTGTTGACTGTGATATTCAATTAGATGGGTCAAACTCCAGAGACCTGCAGGCATCCTTGTTTAGTAATTCTGATTAATGAAATGTTTGCTGTAGGCTCCAACGTGAAAACATAGGTTCACCAAATCGGCCAATGAAGGTATGAGGTATGCCATGCGGTTTATTATTTAGTTGCAGCAGTAAATTTCTTAAAAATAACTTTGAAAAACAGATTTGAAAACAGCGTTCCAGATATTTCACATGGTAAAGTACTCTATTTGACCTGATGTTTTTACTGTCAAAGAGATAAACCAGAAACTGGCTTAAGCTGTATTAAAACGCCTCAACTAAATTAAATTTAAAGGGCAGGATTAGAGTAAAAAAGAATCCCCAATAATAATAGTTTTACTTTCACTTAGGCTCTATGTAGGGATGGGAGGTGTACAAAGCCCGGGCAGGAGCGCGCCCCTCATACAGATGCGCGCCTCTCATACAGAAGCGCGCCCCTCATACAGATGCGCGCCCCTCACACAGAAGTGCGCCCCTCATATGCGCGCCCCTCATACAGATGCGCGCCCCTCATACAGATGCGCGCCCCTCATACAGATGCGCGCTCCTCATACAGATGCGCTCTTGCACCATGATGGATGCGCTCTTATTCCAGCAGGATAATTGGCTGCATTTTCCAGCCAGTAAGGCCTCGTTTCAGAGAGGCTTCTCCGTGTCACGGGCGCGGAGGAGGGGGCGTCCAGCCCCGGTCCTCGCGGAGGGGGGGGGGGGGCGGCCAACCCCGCGCCGCGGGGCCGCTTCTGCTGCTGCGGTGGGGATCCACCGCCGGTGCGCTAATGACGAGCGCGCCAGAGACAGCGACACGCGGAGTGAGCCGCGGAGGGAAAGTTAATGAGGAAGAGAGGGAGAGAGGGAGAGAGAAAGAAATAAAAAAGCATGGAGCCAGAGCTCCAGCTCGGCCGGCTCCTCCACGGGCCGCGCTGCGCCCCCGGGACACGGCCGTGGAGCGGAACGCGGCGTGACGCAGGTGCAGAGTTCAGCACCCGCGGGTCCGCTAGCGATTCCAGCTCAACAAAAAGCCAGGGAGCTGCTGAGAACGACGGGTTGGCTGGACAAATGAACAAACGAGCCAAAGAAAACAACAAAATAAATTAACTCAGGACGGCGATAAGTGACAGCGGTGTCGAGTTGGCACGTTTTAAAAGCGAATCTAAAATAAACGAAATTAAAGAATTTTCGCGCATGTGTCTGTTGTGGATTAATCACACTGGTGTACTAGGAACAATATATTGAAGATACAATGCTATTGCAATAATTTCCCTTTTACCAACACATTTATCAACAAATAAAAAGCCTATAAGACTAATGCACAATTCCTTAATAAGCAACAGAACGAGCAACAGAGAGAAATCCATAACTACAAAACAGGCCAAAAAAATTTAATGATCACAGCAAACAAACTCTGGCCCCAGGTAAGGTATTGTTTCAGCAGGGAGGTTATGAGGCGGAATTGAATTAATGATTGTAGGAACTAATTTTCCCTCCAAAATAGCACAGGATACCAGGACTTAGAATCAAATAGCAAACCAAATACTCAGCCGAATAAAATGACAAAGAATGTCATCATCCTTGACTGACCACTGCTATTTGAGAATTTCTTCCCTTAAAATGATCAAAATTAAGCCTTACTGGTTGCGACAAGGTTTCACCTCCAACTACGAACAAATGTGACTGAGTACCTCGGGCTCAGGCATCAAAGTGGAGTTAAAGCTCTTTCTACATGCTTTACCTGCATCATAAAATAAATCTGTAAAGTTATTCAGTTTCTTTTGTGGGCAATCAATCCTCTTTGATAGAGGACTGCCCCGTTATTCAAAGGTTTAATTAATTCAGTAACACCAAAAGCTTGTTACAATGGCACATGTCTAAAATCTGGACCCCTGCTACCAACTGGGTAATATTCTGAAAGAAAAATCACAGTATATCTCAGTATCAGTGCTTCAGAGTCGACCTATGGACATGACAGTTGTGTTCCAGCCAGAACTCCGACTTGTACCAACCCCACATGGGTATGAGGATTTCCATTCTTTTCCAAGCATAAATATTTTTATGACATGACGATTTTTATGACATGATTAACTCCTACAAAAATATAAAATATTTTATAAAATATTCCCAGAGCTTACCTACTGTTCTTTTTCAAATTTTCAAATAGTCATAGTCATGTGGAGCATCATTTCAAAAGGATTACAGATGTTGCTAAACTTTATCCCATTTCTGTGATTTTGGATTTTGGATTGTCTGAGTTTAGTTTAGGATATGCCAAAATATGTCACTATGTGAAAAGTTGTCATGCTGGAAGATGTCATCAGATGCTGTTTTCAGAAGTCAAGTTCTAGATTATTTAATTCAAGGTGTAATGTATTTAAAATAAAAGGCATGTGTTGGAGACAATGTTTATACAGCAAACTTAGAAGACTCCTTCATTTACAGTTAAAGAGATCATTTCAAATTTCAGGCAAACAAAGGAAAAAAAAAAAAGAAAAAAAAATATATACAGTATATATATTTAATATATATATATATATATATATATATATATATATATATATATATATATATATATATATATATATATATATATATATATATATATATATATACCGCCTATCAAAACTCAATTAATTGCTTCACAGCCATCTCAGATTATTACAATTTTTGCATCTTAGCCTAAATGAACATATTGTAATCTGGACTGTTTGTAGACATCCCCTGACTACTCAGGTGGTTTTTGTTTTGTTTTATTGCCAAGTACCAGTTTGGCACAGTTCTGTGGTCACCTTAAACTTTAAGTTCATATGTGTACAAGTTATTGCTGATTGAGCTACAAAAAAACAACAAAAAACATTTCTGCTGGATCTGAGAAGGGTCCACGCGCTGATGAGTGTTTAAAATATCAAATAAGTTTACTGGGGTGTAATATAATATGAATTACTTCAGCTTGATCATTTGATGTTAATGAGAAGCAAAATATATTTTTATGAAAATGTCACAGGTTGTTAATTTACTGAGAGGACCAGGGACAGGTAATCCAGTTAGGGACTCTGTGCTTATGAAAACAATGAGAACGTTTCATAAATACAAAGCATGGAGGAGCACTGACAGTCTGTTCAACATGCAGTTATGTCTGCATCTGCCTGTCTATTTTGCCACGAAGTGAGAGAGCAGGTCGCCGTCAGCAAAGCCCCTTGGCATTTTGTCACGCAATGGGCTGTAAAAATGCTTATCCAACACACACACACACACACACACACGCACTTTCACATGGACACACAGGATATGCAGCATGCAGGCAGCCGAATGCTGCTCGGGAGTAATTCCTGCTCGGGGCGCTGTGCTCCAGGCAAGGCAGGCGCGTGCTGGATATTTCATTATTCATTAATTTACTGTTTAACAAATCCTGTCATTACCGAGTCCAAACCAAGTTCACACATACACACTTACCCCCACTCACACACACACACGCACACAAAACACACACTTGAAGCAGCAGGGGTGTCAGGCGTGGCAAATCTGCCTGTTTGATCCTGGCCTTCTCAACAAACGGGGAGAGATCCATGAATAATAAGAAACGCAAAGCCTCGCCGGAACGAGGGAGCGTGACACTGTCTCACAAAAAGCCCTTTAGCGTGGAGCAAAGCTCCACCGGGGCCTCACCAAGGGCCCAGAGTTCATCATATGAGAAGACAAAACAAACAGTTGGCACAGCCATGATCGATATGAAAGGAAGAGCCCCCCCCCCCCACACACACACACACACATACACACACACATATATACACACACACAAAAGGCAGAGGCAAAATCAGTCATGTCTGACAAAAGATGCTTTATTTCTTCCTTTCTGCTCATGGAGGAGTCTAGCATTGCTGCCGTTTACTGTTTCCACCACCGACTCGACTAATAGGATCAGGAATAAAGCTCTGAATGTGTTTTAGGTTTTGAATAACCCAGTTTTTGGCTCAAATCCCAACAAAAACAAAGGAGCGTGTTCTCGAGTTTCCCTTTGGAACATTTGAACATGTGCAGGATGAGGAACTCCAGCACCAGAATAATGACTTTTACTTTCCCTTTACACTTAATTAATTAACAGAGGAAACCTCAAGGCTACAAATATTCATTATTTCACAGGAAGCAAAACATGTATCATAAATATTATAATGATGTGTTTGTGTTGTACAAATGCATTTTATTCTAAACAGCTTTGTAACTAAACTCACCAGTGCATGTTTGAGTGTTCAGCTTCAGAAAGTGGGGAAAGGTGACCGAGACAGCTGGACTGGAGTCAGGTGTTAAGACCTCCACGTAAAGGATGAGACTGGCGTTCCAAGGAGAGAGAGCTGCTTTTCGTCAATCTACTGCCTTCAAATACGCTGCAGTCTGTGGGTGGCCACGGACTTGATGTCATTAACATGTGACATATGTAGAGCTGACTAGGAGTGGCTGCAGGCCAGCGTTTGTCTCCAGCGCTGTTCTTGTGTCTGCAGGGCCAGGCAGGCAGAGTCTGGGCTTTGTCAGCACTCAAGCAGCCAGCCGGGCCACTGTCTACTGCTGCTTGACAGTGAGATAGCTCAGGGCAGGAACCAAAAAAAAGGAGGGGGGGGGTATGGCTGGTTGTTTCATTGAGGGTGAGGGAGGGGGGGGTCCCGGTCGAATGGCTGGGCAGGGACACGGGCAGTCCGGGTCCCTTAAGGTTGGACCGAAGATGCTGAGCTGAAGTGACACTGCTCTGTGGCTGCTGAGGCCAGGCTGAATCTCCAGACGGGTCAAGGTTGCTCAGAGGAGACGGCATTTCTGCAACACTGCTACGCTCATCAATGGCCGGGCACAGTCGCACAAATAAAAACTGATATTCCCATTACAAATTGGCAGGCTAGTCCATGTTTTCATAACTTTAAAAGTGCAATCTCAGCTGGTTAGAGAGCGGTGTACTGCTGCAAGTCAGCTGAGCAGACTCAACCCCTCTCATATTTACCTGTGAAATACAAAGCTAGCTTGTGCAGTAAGAGCTGGAAACCAGGTTATAGCTGATCAACCTCTTTCCAAAAGGAAAACAAATAAGAGCAGAACAGTAAAAAAAAAAAACTATTATTACTGACACCAATGAAGTCTTCCATGGTTATGGCAACATGTTAAATTAAGAAAATATGATATTCGTTGTACATCATTCACAAGTTTACAGTTAAACTGTATAGGAAAACTAAACTAAAAAGTAACTTATTTCTGAAGTACTATTTTATGAGTTATGAAGACCTTTCATTTGGTTGGTGAGATGTGCATTGTGGAGAGTGACATTTCTCATGCAGACATGAACATAAGTTATATGAATTTTATAAACATTTGTATAAAATGTTTGCTGTAAAACGTGATTTAACACAAGAAAAATAAACAAAACTCAAATATAAATTACAACAAACTTGCTAATACAGTGAGTAAAAACAGTATTAAAAAAAACCTGCATTTAATTACATTTGATTTGACTTTAATTTTGTTTTTCAGACCTATAAAAAATTTGAGGAAAGTAAAGCTTTTTGCTGTAATGTTTCCATATATTCTCACAACATTTAGAATATGTTCTATCATCAAGGAAAACAAGCAAAGCTGCATTTTAGATGTTAAAGAGTGTTATTCTTGCAAACATGTCATAAGGTTTTAAACACTGCAGAATCATCTTCAGATTTTTCTTTAAATTAAAATATCTTTTTTCTTTCTCTTTTGGGGACGTGTCAGAGCTTAAGGTGCACTAGCTAAGGGTTATGTGTGTAAATGACCTTTGCAAAAGGCCTGTGATACAACCTGGCTTCCAGATCGATTGCTGATAACCGTCTGGATGAACCAGAGCACACGTGCCCATTTCCTCCCGAAATACTTTGGAATCCTGGTTTGTCTGATGAAAATACATGTTTCCACCGTGTGAAAGGTGCCTAAAGCCGAGAGATGTCAACGCCACTTCTGGACAAGATGAAAATAAACCTGTTCTTTCTACTGTGAAGCATTAAGCACCATTTGGGAGTGCAATTAGAGACTGTAGTTTTTCAAAGTAATCCTGCACTTGTGTGGTTCTAGCAGCTATCAACAAATGACTATTGTTGATACAGCCCTAGATACATAAAACACAGTTCTCTGCTGTGTTGGTGCCCATTCATAAAATCTGAGTGCCTCTTTTTGTTGCACCAACATGAGTGACTGTGACTCAGTAAGCAGCAAACTGATCTGGCAAAGAACTAACATGCAAACTATATATGGTTTAAGGGTTCAATTGATATCAAATTTATGTGCTGTTTTTGTTGTGACATACAACTTGTCGGTGTCTCCTGGGGTGTCTGAAATTTGTTTAAAAAGAATATTCTCAACTGGTTTCAAAAATGTATTTAGGCTGAAGTATTACCATTATTTGGCACAAAAGAGCTAAAGTGGTGCCCAAACACAACCTGTCCTTTTCTGGTACCTGTTTTATAATACGAGCAGATTTCCTAAAATGAGATGAAATTTAATCAGAAAAGCTTTTTTCATCTTAAAAAAAAAATATTGTGTTGTTAGAAAGCTTAGTTTTTTATGGCTTTACTTAGTAAAGCCATAAAAAATTAGTAACACCATAGTAGGATAATTTGACAACTACTGAAAATTCGCTCCTTAGTGATTTGGTAGTGTCTGTGTGTGTGTGCGTGTGTGTGTGTGTGTGTGTGCAGTCCCTGAGATCCAGTTATTGGTTGTGTTTATTGATGGAGGCATACTTGGGTCATACCGCTTTCACAACAAGACACCACACAAGAGACAAGAGCATCAATAAGACTATTTTAAATGTAAAAGAAAGAGACAAACACTGGTCTGAATAATGTCTTGTATATTCAGTTTCATTCTTAACCCCTAAGCAAACATGCAGTCTAGGTTTCTAGATTTAGGAAGAGAATCATGCCTAATCATGAGAATGAGAGCTAGGTCACTTATGTGATTCAACATGTCAGATGTGTCAGACTTAGACTATCATTGCAAAGGACCAGAAGTATCTAAACAGAGCCTTTTTTTCATAACCATTTGAAAAGAATTGATGGCAAAATTAGATTCAGATTAAATTTATTTGTTGTTTATAACAAAGTCTATTAATTCAAATAGCAGTTTAGCTAATTGTAGTTTTTTTTTTTTATCCCGTTTTTTTTCACCCAATTTCACCCAGTGCTCCTACCTAACAGTCCTGGGCATTGCCATCCTCTACCGGGAGGGCCCAGCACTGAGCTCAGGTCTCCTCCTTAACCTGAGAAGTGAGCAGACCGGTGGCTCGAAGTTGTGGACGCAAGGTCTCCGGTGCCTGTCGTTGCGGCAATCCTAGAACCTGGTGATGGACACCGTAAGTAAAGGATGCCGTCAGACTTAAGAAGGAGTCCTACCGGGCTATGTTAGCCTGTGAGACTCGTGATACAGTAGATAGGTACCGGCAGGCCAAGCGAACCGCGGCTCGGGCAGTCCTGGAGGCAAAAACTCTGGGTCTGGGAGGAGTTCGGTGAGGCCATGGAGGAAGACTTTCGGTCGGCCTCGAAGAAATTCTGGCGGACCGTTAGGCGCCTCAGAAGGGGGAAGCAGTACTCTGCCAACACCGTTGGCAGTGGGGAGCTGTTGACCTCGACTCGGGGACATCGTCAGACGGTGGAAGGAATACTTCGAGGATCTCCTCAATCCGACTGACATGCCTTCCACTGAGGAAGCAGAGAGTGAGGACTCGGAGACGTGCTCATCCATCACCCAAGCCGAGGTCACTGAGGTAGTTCGTAAGCTCCTCAGTGGCAGGGCACCGGGGGTGGATGAGATCCGCCCTGAGTACCTCAAGTCTCTGGATGTTGTAGGGCTGTCTTGGTTGACACGCCTCTGCAACATTGCATGGAGGAAGGGGACAGTGCCGCTGGAGTGGCAAACCGGGGTGGTGGTCCCTCTTTTTAAAAAGGGAGACCGGAGAGTGTGTTCCAACTATAGGGGGATCACCCTTCTCAGCCTCCACGGGAAAGTCTACGCCAGGGTACTGGCGAGGAGAATACGGCCGATAGTTGACCCTCGGATTCAGGAGGAACAATGAGGTTATCGTCCCAGTCGTGGGACACTGGACCAGCTCTACACCCTCCGCAGGGTGCTCGAGGGTTCATGGGAATTTGACCAACCAGTCTACATGTGCTTTGTGGATCTGGAGAAGGCATTTGACTGTGTCCCTCGTGCCATTCTGTGGGGGGTGCTGAGTGAGTATGGAGTCCGGGGCCCTCTATTAATGACTGCCCGGTCTCTGTATGATCGGAGCAGGAGCCTGGTTCGCATTGCCGGCAGTAAGTCAGACTTGTTCCCGGTGCATGTTGGACTCCGGCAGGGCTGCCCTTTGTCACCGGTCCTGTTCATAATTTTTATGGACAGGATTTCTAGGCGTAGCCAGGGGCCGGAGGGGATCTGGTTTGTGAACCTCAGGATTTCATCTCTGCTTTTTGCGGATGATGTTGTCCTGTTGGCTTCACCAGACCGGGACCTTCAGCATGTGCTGGGGCGGTTTGAGGCCGAGTGCGACGCGGCAGGGATGAGAATCAGCACCTCCAAAACCGAGGCCATGGTTCTCCACCGGGAAAGGGTGGTGTTCCTTCTCCGGGTGGGTGGAGAAGTCCTGCCTCAGGTGGAGGAGTTCAAGTATCTCGGGGTCTTGTTCACGAGTGAGGGAACAATGGAGCGTGAGATTGACAGACGGATCGGTGCAGCGTCCGCAGTCATGCGGTCGGTGTACCGGACTGTTGTGGTGAAGAGGGAGCTGAGTCGAAAGGCGAAGCTCTCGATTTACCGGTCAATCTACAGACCTACCCTCACCTATGGTCATGAAATTTGGGTAGTGACCGAAAGGATAAGATCACTCCGCAGGGTGGCTGGACGCTCCCTTAGAGACAGGGTGAGGAGTTCGGTCACCCGGGAGGAGCTCGGAGTCGAGCCGCTGCTCCTTCACATTGAGAGGAGTCAGCTGAGGTGTCTTGGGCATCTGTACCGGATCCTCCTGGACGCCTCCCTAGGGAGGTGTTCCAGGCATGTCCCTCCTCCCTAGGGAGGTGTTCCAGGCATGTCCCTCCTCCCTAGGGAGGTGTTCCAGGCATGTCCCTCCTCCCTAGGGAGGTGTTCCAGGCATGTCCCTCCGGGAGGAGACCCCGGGGAAGACCCAGGACACGCTGGAGAGACTATTTCTCTCTGCTGGCCTGGGAACGTCTCGGACTCCCCTCGGAAGAGCTGGAGGAAGTGTCTGGGGTGAAGGAAGTCTGGGCATCCCTGCTGAGACTGCTGCCCCCGCGACCCAGTTCTGGATAAGCGGTGGAAAATGGATGGATGGATGGATGGATGGATGGATGGATGGATGGATGGATGGATGGATGGATGGATGGATGGATGGATGGATGGATGGATGGATGGATGGATGGATGGATGGATGGATGGATGGATGGATGGATGGATGGATGGATGGATGGATGGATGGATGGATAGATGGATGGATGGATGGATGGATGCACTGGGAAAGTCCATGTTGTGTGTGAAAGTGCTTTACAGAGACATAAATGATAAAATACTGATGTGGACAAATTTGAGGATACCCTTCCATGAAAAGAAAGCAAAAGAACCCACAGGTTCCTCTTCTGTAATGTCAAGCAGACAACATTTAACAGTATCTAACACTTAAAGCAGCAACTACCTAAACAAATGATCTCTGCAGCTTTGGCTAAGACTTCTACATCTCTTCCTGAGCAAACTGGTCTCGATGTCTCAGGTTTAAAGGTCATCTTATCCACATTTAATTTTTCACATCTTTCCAGAGATGTTCAATAAACTCATTACACCATTGAAGCAAAAGTTTAATTTAGAAAACAACATTTATTAGACATTCTAGGATGCTCAGTTGAGTGTTTTGGTTATTATTGTGTTTGAGGACACAGCAGAACGTGAGGCTCAGCTTGCTGACACTGGTCAGTATGATTCACTCCAGGATGGCTTGATAGTTTTGAGACATAATTGTGTCCCATACAAAATCTTTGCAGGAGCTTAAATGTGATTCAAAAGTTTTTCAGAAAGCGAGTTGTTGCAGGAAGAAAATATTGTCCACACGTGAGAGCAGAAACAAATGCAAGAACAGCTGTTTCTGCTCCCACGACAGTTTCTTTTCTTCTCTGCAATAGGAATTGAACACTCCTGTATATTAAATTAATGCAGACTGTCTTGTCTGCAGTGAATAGGAGGGCTGTACAGATGGAAAAGACGTTTAATACTAAATCATCTTTTCCTGGAACTAAAAGGAAAAACAAACAGCTTTGTGAACAGCAGAAAGACCTGCTGCAGACTGAATGTGACGTGGTTACTTGGTAAAGTTCAGCAGCCTCTGGCAGTTTCTTTAAGACCACTTCTTTGGCATATTATTGCACAGATAAATAAAATATTATCATTAATTTGAAATGTGCTATCAAAATAGTCTAAAAGTTGCTAAATATTTAGTCTGAGCATATATGAATAATTGAACAACATTTCTTCTATGACTGAGGCTATTGTGGACATTAATAAAGCGTGACTGGAATCGACACTATTTCTCATTTTTTAATCTCAAATCACAAATATATAAATGGCAACAAAAAAAATGGGCCTGTAGGGTTGACATAACTAAAATGAAAGAAGGGATATAAAAACATTAACTTTCATCTCTGCAGATATCTTTTCCATAGTGTTGTCAGATCTATAAATAACAATCTGATAATGTCAGTCTACAACTTACAACAACTTTTTCTTACTGTGATTTATTAACCTGTCCCTTTTCTTCCTTTTTTTTTAAAAATCCAACTGATCTATACCTTTCACTCATACATAATGGCAAGCAAGGCTCTGACTGACAAATCCTACAATGTTCCTTTACTTCTGCAGAATTGTGTTCATCTTTTACATATGGTTTTTCTGTCCCTTTTAAAGACACTGTTAATGTGCAAATGCTCTTTTACTTGTTTGGGGGTCACATAAAGGTCAAAATATGCTATAAATATGCTCATCACAGACATTAAAATAACTAAATAAATAATAAATAAAGGAACTGTGTAGCACAAATCTACACCAGTTCCTAAAGACACACATCTTTAGGAAGAAGGGGGAGGAGTCGAGTAGCTCACTCCTCCCCCTAATACCAGGTGCTATGGACAGAGCTGTAAAGACACACCTGTAAAAGAAGCTGTCTTGTATTTTACTGACCTGTATCTCTGTGGCATTTTGACCAAAACGTGTCACATATATTTAATTGAGACCTTACGCAAATTTGGGGAGATTTGAGAAAGTAAAATGGCATAATATGTAACCTTTAATGTTAACGTAATCACTTAGGCCGTAGAAGTTTTACGCTATAGGTTGGGGTATTCAGTGGCTTTCTTTACTTATACAGCAATACCCTGATAATTGGCTTCCTTGTCAGCTGCAAAGTATTTCCAATCGCTGCCTTTACTTGGGCTGCATGTAAAATATTATTTTCATATTCCCATTCACATGTTATCAAGCACAATTCCAATGATGAGTTATACCTGTATTATATCCCCTACATCTTTGCAATGTTTAGATACCACAAGACATAAAACCTTACAAAGGACTATTGCTTGCTTGGTAAGCATGTGAGCAGCTTTTGGTGTGTGTGTGTTTTTGGCAACCTGGTCTGCACCGACCAGTGACGTAGGGGGGAACAACAATATGTGTCACGGGATGATATTTCATGAATAAGAAAAACTGACCCGATCACCACAAGACTTGTTTGTGTCCACCAAATGCTGTTTAGTATTGGCTTCTTATCGTCAAGATGACTTGTGTGTGTATTAGTGAGTGTGTATGACACAAGGACAAGGGACGGGGACAAGGAGACAAAGGAGACATCGGTGTTGCCGATGGGTTGCTTGTGTTAGTTTCGGACGGCAGCCGCAGGACTTTGCTTGATGCTGAACCAAGAGGACAGGAGGAGGCCCAACCATGACACTCATCACATCTGAAACCCCCATCTGTACTGGTGTCTCCCCACCAGTCACCTAACAAACACACGCACACACGCACACCAACACACACAGCTCTAATCTCTTCTGACAGTGCTCACATTCAGTTAGGCCCCACAGTGCTTGTGCATGTCACTGACCATAAACAAAACATACACTCCTCTACAGGAGACACACCACAGGACACGAGGCGTGGACACCCAAGAAATACCACAAGACAGGGTGTGGGGAGAGTGTTTGTTTGTGTGTGTGTGTGTGTGTGTGTGTGTGTGTGTGTGTGTGTGTGTGTGTGTGTGTGTGTGTGTGTGTGTGTGTGTGTGTGTGTGTGTGTGTGTGTGTGTGTGTGTGTGTGTGTGTGTGTGTGTGTGTGTGTGTGAAGCTTTAAGGGAAGGAGTACAGATACCTTCAGGTCATGTCATATCTCTGACATTAGCACAAAGTCAATAGCAGTCGAGCCAATGGAAACAAAGGGACTGGAGTTTGTAAGCAGGCAGGAAGGGTGCAGCATGAGGTCACAACATCAAAGGCTCCTTTATGTTCACACGTATTTGCTGTAATTGTTGAGGTTTCATTTTCCCCTCATAAATAATAATATTAATAGTAAAATAATGAAAACCTCACTGACACTTCTCAAACATCTTCATTCATAGTTTCTGCAGTGAGCCAACAAATATTCATGTTTCTTGAAGAAATCTTACATCATGTCATGAAATTAGAGTAAAATGGTAAAACAAATTGTTTTCACAGTTTTTTTTATTTATTCTACAAGCGTTTGTCTTTTTGCATAACAATGGTGAGCAGGGTGGCGGTCTGAGATGGAGATCCTCTGTCCTATGTCCCATCATGGGACATGGAACATCACTTCAATGAAAGAGGAAAGAGCCTGGATTTACTTCTTACTTTGATGGGCTGCGCTTGTAGCCTCGCTTTTACGGAAAACATGAAGTTGATATTGTTTCACGACTTTGTTACACAAGAATGACACTACCCCCTTCAACGCAGAACTCGCAGAACTTAGGGTCTCATCTTCCAACGGGGGCCACATTTTGCGCGAGGGGACGCAGTTGCAGGCCAGCGCACATGCGCTATACACCCTCTATATCTGCTAATTCCTACTTAGGGTCACATGGATCTACTGGAGCCTATCCGAGTTCTCTTTAGGTAAAAGGAAGGGGTACAGTCTGGACATGCCACACTGAGACCATAAACCATTATTCGCCATGCCAAGGTATGTGAAAGGTGGTAGTGTTTTTGCTCTTCCTTCCATCCTGCAGTTGGCAGACTTTCTCAAGATACAAGTTTGGCGCTTGACTTTGTCTTCTCCCAGAAGAGCTCTCTTTTTTAAATTTTCTCCTCCATTTCTTCCCAAGAAGTTGCTCCATATCTTAAAATTTAAACAAATAAACTGTGCACCCTTTCACTGTCTTGCTGTTGAAATGACCAATTGCAACTGTAGCCTGCTGTCTTGGAGTGTCTTCGTGGAGGGTTGGAAGATGCGCTGGGTAGGGACCAATAGAATCTTAAACATGTATTTGAGAGATGGCAGTAAAATCTGAAGTGGGGTGACCGGCAGGAACAGTCAGCTTGATTTGAACCTGACCAGTATTCTGTTGTCGGTCACACTTTCCTCATAATATACACCATGCTTCTTTACAGGAGTGTTCATAAGTAAACTCATTTTGTAATTGTATAGTCGCATCTGCAACCAACAAGTGTCTTGGATGCTTGAAGGAAGAAAAGGATTGAGCTGCCAACTGATCACTAATCTGATGATGTACTATAAACATTTGGCAGAAACCACAGCTCAGAAGATCTACTCCAACTGGCCAACAGAGACTAAGAACTGGAGACTTGAGTCCAAAATGGGATGTGTTCTAGGCCTACATTTATAATGGAGCGGAGCTCTGCCTACCTTTCACCAGGTGGTAGACATCAGATGTGAAGGAAGCTGTCAAACAGAAGGAGTCCTGTGTAGTGTGGTTCATATATGAATCCAGCTGACAAGGTCAGCCTTGGGTTCCTCAAGGCTCTATTTTGGACCCCAATCTGTTTTCACTGTATATGTTGTCTGTGGGGTCTGTATTTGGGATGCCCCATATATCCAGGTTTGAATTCCCATTAAGTCAGGCAGCAAGCCTTTGTTAGAATGTCTTCATGATCTTAAAACTTGGATGAACTTAACTTGTTCAACCTTAACGAAAAGAAAACCGAGGTTGTTTGGTTTGGAAAGTCAGCCTTGCCCTGCAGTTCTGCTGACATTCTTGGCTGTTCTGCCTTATGTAGGCGTTCTGCTGTCAGAAATCCTGCTGTGATTTTTGACATCTGTCAGAAGTTAGACAAACAGATTAGTCCCATGGTGAAATCGAGCTCTTTCCACCTACGGGATATTGCTAAAGTGAAGCCCTATCTCCATGCAAAAGACCTGGAAAAAGTCATTCATACTTTTGTCACTTCTCGTTTGGACTTTGGTATTGCGCTGTATGCTGGTTTAGTTTAGACTTCCCTGTGACGTTTGCAGTGGGTTCAGAACGCAGCAGCTTGTGTTAAAACTGGCGCTGAGAAGTTTGATCATATACAGTAACTCCAGTCTTGGCATCTTTCATTGGCTCCAATCTGTCTTTGGCTCCAATAGCACACTGATTTAAAGATTTTATTGTTAACTTTTAAAGTTTTAAGGGATTTGCACCTTTTTATCTGTCAGACCTCCTGCACTTCCACACACTAGTAAGAGCACTGCAAATAACCAGCCAGTGTTGTCTAGGTGTCGCGTGATCAAGATTAAAATGCACAGGGATCAAGCTTTTGCACTGGCAGCCCTGAAGCTATGGAGTAACTTGCCTTTTCATATTAGCACTGCTCAGAATTTAAATACGTTGAAATCACTGTTAGAAGCATATTGCTTCAGTTTGGCTTTTAACTCTGACTAGAGTATGACACACTGGCAAATGTTGGACTATACTGTTATTTCAATTTTATTGTTGCATTAATGATATTAATTTCATGTTTATGCTTTGTTCGATTGTAAATCCCTTTGTTCAACATTGTTTTTAAATGTGCAATACCTTGATCTCGACCTTGACCTTGACAGGTACTGGGTAGGCAAAGCAAAGTGTAGCTTGAGGAACTGTATAAAAAAAGGAAAAAAAATCAAAGATTTAGGTGTGAGAGGACTGTGGCAAAATTATGAAACATTCATTTTGGTAAGCTTGAAAGAGATCCCCATCAAAGATCTCAGGAGGGGGAGGCAGCGCTTCACCAACACTTAAACACTTCTCATCAAAACCTCAGCTATTATGAAGACGTTGAAGGAATAGTTTGAGTAGGGAGTTTGAGAAGGACTTGCCAACACTGTCGCTGAAGAAGCTGATGTAGTTGAATTACTGAGTGGAAAGGAGGCACTGGGATGGATGAGGTTTGCCCTGTGGTCCTTAAATGTTGTTAGGCTGCCTTGGTTGACATGCCTGTGTAACATTGACTGGGGGTTGAGGTCATGACCTCTGGACTGTCAGTCAAGAGGCAATGATCAGCAAACCATTCACCTTGCTTGAAGTACGTCAGACACATTTCTGGTGGCAATGGACAATGCAAAAGGTACCTTTCCTCAGACAGTCTGTTCTCACAGTGACTGTGGACAGAATTTTCAAGGTGCAGCCAAAGGGTAGAAATATTTGGCTTTTGGAGATTAAGTGATTTAATGGGCTGTATCAATCAGACACCTCCGGCAGGAATGAAGATGATTAGAAGCCGAGCCTGAAGTATTCAAGGTGAGAATATGCCTGGCTATGTTCTCTCACTCTCTCCCTCTCTGTCTTGGGGAATATTTTCAGCTATTAAACTATAGAAATGCTTTCAAATTTTACTTTGATGGAACACCACCCATTAAGTTGTTCCTTATCCCAAAGAGACGATGCAAAAGAATAAGTAGCAAAGTTCTCATATTGATATTTAAGGCATACTGATTCACTTTATTCAATGTCACAGAAGAAACTATACCTTAAAAACTGAAGTACGGTGGTGATATTCTCAGGACTGAATCTTTGGCGGACTTTTGATACATTTTGTGTAACGTTTTTTAAATTAAACAATTCCAAACAAGGTCATTTATTTAAATGTTTTGAAACATTTATTTTCCACTTACTTATTGTATCAAATACTGTGTCTGATTTTGAGGTATCCTCCTAACTTAGACCCCAGAACACCTTTAAAAGCAGTAAAGCAAATGAATGAGAAGAAACATGTAAAAATCAGAAATCTCATGGCTGGCCTTGAACATGAGTAGCTACCATATTTGTTGACCTTCTAACAATCCTCCATTCCCAACTCCTTTCCGCTTTTTCATGAACATCATATTACATCCTTGATAACTAACAAACAAAGAACAATATCCAAGTTTACCTCAAGTTCCTTTGCAAAAATGTAGGAAATAGACTTTTCACATCAACACTTCTTGAGTTGTTATCAAAATGATCAAAGAAATAAGAGAAAGGAATGCACTGCTTATGATGTTAACATTTATTGATGCATTTATTTCACATGATAACTGTTTCTAAGCCATTCATTGTGATACCAGTTCTAGCGTTGGTACCTGTTTTGATTATCAGTTATTCAAGAGTTAATAAAAGTGATTTTTTTTTTTAAATGAAGGAAAAGAAAGTCGTGCTCATCCTGCACAGAAATACTATTGACATACACTCCCCTGAGGTTGTATCCCATATTTTTAGCTGCTGTCAAAAATTATTAATTTAAATTTTTGCATTGTGTTTTGTCTAGATGAGCTTTCATTGTGGGTCCCTGGAGAAAAAGTTTGAATCCCACTGCGGCAGCTCTTTGGCTGCTGGCTGCTTAGTGAATGGAAACACACTCAGACGTTCCCACAAGAGGAACCGCTGTTTGAAGACTATTCTCGTCTAGTCAAATCTAGTTTTACTGAGTGATACTAATTCGAGTGTGACATGAAACATGTGAGAAAAGGGAAGATGGCATGTATGTAAAACCGCTCAAGTGCAAATTTTTACAGTTTATCCTGACTGTTGATGCAAAAGAAACTGGACAAGTCATAAAACTGGCCTCTAAGCTTGTTTTTTCAGGTATCTACTTTAAACTTCAAGGGTGTGTTTTAATCAATGCGTGCCCTCAAATACTCAATAAGACTCCACCAGTAACAGCACATATTGGCACATAAGCCAACTTTGGCAACAAAAAAATGAGCCTTTTGCAGTGAAAAATAACATCTTGTTAACTTGCCCAGTGTAATGGATTGGCATAAGATGTAATTTCAGGTGGAAGAGGAGAAGGAGGAGGAAGAGGAGGAGGAGGTGGAGGATGAAGAGGCAGTGCTGGGCGAGCAAATTTAACCCCATGTTCATTTCTCATTTCACCACAAAAACAACATCTGATCAATGGGATATTTTGCTCCTTCGCGTGGATCAGCTGAAAGGGCTGGTAGCCACAGCTAACTTTGCTTGTTGAAATGAGGTGGGCGTGGCTTGTTTCCGGCCAGCTTCTGTACTAGATGGCACTGTTTATCTTGAGAAGAGGCATCTAAAATACTGCTCAGAAACCCAAAGGTGATGTTGGAAATTGTCTTTCCAATCATATTTAAGGTTCTCTCAGGGGAAAGTATTTCCACACTAACACTCCGGCTGAATAAATGCATCACTTTGACATTGAATGAGTTGTTTTGGATGTGGCACAGAAGCAAAACTGACTGGAATGGAATCGGTTATAAGTTTACTATATATTTGCAGTCTATGTATTAAACAAAGTTGACCTGCTGGTTACGTGTCAGGGCGGACACGCTGAAAATGATAAATTCCCATCCCTGGCCGATCAATCGATGCATTTCTAAACAGTTTCGACAACATACAAGAAATGTTTGGTGTCCTGCGGAGCGATGCATTCAAACTGCAGTGATTCAGACTGTCCAGAGGAAGAAAAATGTTGTGCGTCATCACGTTCCACATTAAAAGCTGTACGTGCCTCCAGCTGCTCCAGCTACTCTGGAACTCCTGGCCACAGGTGCCTAGAGCCTCTCCAGTTACAGTACCGGTATATATAATTATAGCGCCAAACAAATGAGGAATTTTATTTGGCAGACTTTGTCTCTCATGGTTCAATGAACTATGAATAAAGATACAAAGCTGGCACAATCAAAATATATGTACACTATATATAATACAGAACCAATATTTACAGTCATGAAAATCAAATATTCAACACTGTGACTATTAAAAGTTCAGCAGAGTAAAGGCCTGAAGGAAGAAACTGTCTCCTCACTGGATGGTTTTGGTGTGCATTGCTCTGTAGCGCTTGGCGAGGGAGAAGTTTGAAGTGTTTGTGTGCAGGGTGTGAGGGGTCTGCAGAAAGCTCAAGCCACAAGAATCAGGAGAGGAGACGGTCTCCGTATTACTGAGAACTTCCTGTCAATGTTACAACATAAACAAAACGAACAGTGGCATCTTCTGAGACTCTCAGAAACTCTCAGCTGTATTTTGAATATACTGTATATTTGCTGAGATAGGACCAAAGTACATGTGCAGTATCAGCCAACCATCTGCCAAGTCCCTGCAGCACCATGAATCCTGGGATAGGCCAGGACATGAAGCAGCCACCTGATGCAGCCTTATCAGTCCAACAAACTAACAGGACACTTGCAGACTAGAGGAGTTTTTGAGAAGGGACTGCCATGATCCAACAACTTAGATGCAGTAAGCCTTCAAATGCAGCTTTTGAAGGAACAACCTACAGTATGAATTAAACAGTGAGGATTTTAGTGCACCATTTTGATCTAACTAAAAGCAAAAAGATAAAAAGGAAATATCTGACCGTTCAGTTCCCCCTTTGTCCCTGGTTGAAAAGAAAAACTTTTGCAGTAAGAAGAAACAAGGGATGATATGTTAATTTCTTCAGAAACTACAGGCCATCATTTTTTTAAATTTAGGCAAATTAAGTGAGTGAGAAGAGGCTGATGTGCAATTTTGATTTACGTGTACTCATCCTGTGTCAATTTCGATTTAGTCTTTGACTTTAAACTGAAATTGTTGCATCTAAAATATCAAGCCATTTAAAAAAATTGGCAATTTTTTTTGTTCTTCTCTGTATTTATTCATCTTAATTTTCTAAGCCAGGGGTCTTCAGCTCCGGCCCTCAGGGGCCGGGGTTCTGCATGTTTTAGATGGTTCCCTGTTTCAGCTCACGCATGACAGCAAGATCCGCAGAAGTATGTTAATGACACAATGATTTGTATCAGAGTGCTGAAGCAGGGAAACATCTTCAACATGCAGGACCCCAGACCTCGAGGACCGGAACTGGAGACCTCTGTTCTATGCCGTTGTTCGTGTTTTGTTTTGTTGTTTTTTGTTTTTTTTTGTAACCTTTGAGTTTCTGAATGACGTACTATTCAGCCTTATTCTGGAGTCGTTTTTCTAAAACCAACTGGACACCTCTCTCAGCTCCAGTCCACTTCTCAAAACAATTATTTTAGTCACGACTTGTATATGTTATTTTACAGGTGAATGATTTTCAGCTGAAAATTTCACAAAACACGAAATAAAAATGTAATACTTTGTTACATTAATTTAATTTCCCTTGTTGAAATGGAAGCCGGTCTTATTTTCACAATGCTTGACATCTTGATGGATTGAATTCAAAACTACTGCACGAGATGAGGCACACAAGGACACACTTCTGCAGGGATGATCCACAGAAACATCTCTAGGTACTACTGTGGAAGTTGGTTTTATTTTACGTATATGTCAGTATGTGCATGCACCCCCACCCACCTCTCACCCCACCCACACACACGCACGCACACACACACGCACACGCACACGCACACACACACACACACACACACAGTGGATTGGACAATGATTGACAACTCTGACCTGATTGCACACATGGCACCCCACCCTGAAGCTACAAGCAAGCATGTGCATACACACTATGCATGCATATGCCCGGCGACAAAACCATTTACTGTTCGTAGAGCATGTTTAAAGAAGGCTTCTTCATCGCTTGTACAATTAAGTAAAGGAAAGTAAGTAAAGGACACCCTGTTTAAATTCTATGGCTTCACATGTCAGGTCATAATTAAAAAACAATGGTCCTTACAAGGTTGTTAAAATACATAATTAAATAAAATTGCATACATGCCACCTGATATGAAGAAACAACATTGACACTGTTAATACTTAACAAAACCTGAAACAAATTGGCATCTAAAAAAATAAATACAGTCTTATTGCTTCCAAAAGGATTAAACTGATTTTTTTGTTTGCTTTGTTCTGTTTTCTTATCTTCTCTTTAATTGTTGTCTTTTACATGTACAAAATCAAAATCAAAATCAAAAGGATAGACAGCAGCAGCCAGCGGTTGCTAATCAACCTTGAAATGAAATGATCATCAGCAGGTTTGCAGATCTTTAAAGAAAACAGAATATTTGTCATTTTGCTGATCTGGAGTATTCAGGTGTCCTTCAACACACTTCCAAGGAAAAAGGAACAAAAATAGCTAATGATTGTATCTGGCAGGGGTTACTGCCTATTATTTTACAGTGAGAACTGTAAGTTGGAAAACAAACAAAATAGTTGCGAATTTTCCCAGTAGTGAATGTCCCAGCAAATTCACCCCCAAATCAGATCATGCAATGTTCAAAGAAAAACAGACGTTTGTCAACTGATGTCTAATTTGAATTTAACCTCTGCAGTTTTGGGGGTCAGATAGTTGCGGTAGCTTAGCTTAGCTTTGATTGGGTCCCGGGGACCTGGGATAGTTGCTGCTTGTGTCTCTGCCTGTAAGTATGTATATGTATATATATATATATATATATATATATATATATATATATATATATATATATATATATATATATATATATATATATATATATATATATTACCAACATGGTATTAACTATTAATATATATGCAGACAAAAAAAAAATTTAACTTAATGTTTACTTTCTTACATGTTTTTCCTTAGTACTTTACACAGCAAAAATATAGTTTCCAGGTGGAGTATGTACTATTAAGATCAATTCATCACCAATATGGAGGTGTTAGGCCATACCAAATTCTGCATATCACTGCATTCACATTGTCAGCTACAGGTTTCTAGGCATCACAGGGCCACGTATAGATAAGCACAAAAACACACATTCGGGCAACCAAAAGTCATCCAACCTGACATATATGTTTTTGGACTGTGGGAGAAAGATGAAGTACCAGGAGAAAACCTGCACAAGCAGCGGGAGAACATGCGAGCTCAGACAGAGAGACTCCTGCTGTCGAACCAGGAACATTCTTTCTGAGCGGCTACAGTGAGGACAACTAAATCACCATGCTGCCTCACTGCCTTTACATTACTTATAATATAAAATGATGTCAACCATGAGAAAGTGTAATCCTGCCTTTTTCAGTAGTTTTGTTTGTAATAGACTGCTAAAGAAGCAACGATGACACGACTCCCAGTGTGACACACAACGAGCATAAAGAGGACACTATCGTAGAAATGAGCCCGTTGAATCGAGGTGATACATGTTTTCTGATGTGAGATTGTGAGAAGGCCTCTGTGCAGGCAGATGTTGAGGGAACAGGAAGCCGCCTTAAGCATAACTTACATTGTACAGTTGCTGATGCCTACAGTGTTACAGGGACAACAGAGATAGGTTAGTGATGTCTGGACAGACACAGCTAACCTGACCACTAACAAAGGCCTGCAGCCTCGACATGGCAGCTCTTGACTATGACACTTAGGTTTGAGTGAGCTGTTCAAACATGGAAATTTAAAACCACCCTCACAACTCTAGACACACGATGATGATATATAAAAGTGTGTATATACACTTCACCACTTTATACATACATACACACACACAACACGTACACTAACTTTTTTATTTGCACTATCAGGACAGTGTGTGTAAACCTCAATGTTAATGTTTGTGTTACAACAGTGCAACAGCTCTTTGATGTTTTAATTGTCTTGGGACAACAATAAGTCCCTGCCGCAGGGTATAATCTCTCCCCCCGGTTTTGTAAACGCAGACATTTCAGAGGAGGTTCAATTCACTGGACTTTTTATGTGATACTCATATTCACAATACTTGTATTCATGCATAAACGGTCATTACATGGTTATACTAAGTCAGGCTTTAAGCTTGTTGTTTCAGATGTAGCATTGTTCTTCCTCAGATCGTCTTCATTATGAGCCACAGGCGAGAGCGAGCGAGTGGTAACAAGAGGAATACCAGCCACTTGCAGCACCGAGCTTCAGCTCGCCCGCCGGAGCCAACAGTGGGCGAATTTTCATCCCTGCTCTTGTAATCGTGTTGACTTCGTCTGAGGGCTTGTTCTTATGACCTGCAGGGCCTGGGGGGAACTACAGCACAATGGCTTTTTTTGGATCGTGTCAGCTAGAATGAAGAGGCAGTATGTGTATACTGTATATAATGTTTATGTGTGTTATGTCCAGTGGGGAGAGCATTAGCTTGGTGCTATAAGGTGTTTTTTTTTTAATTTATTTTCAAACTTCTGCTTTAAGTTCTTAAAGAAAGTGTCTCAATGTTTTTTTTGTAATTAGCATTTCTATTACCATACCACATGTTTAGGGGATTTAAAGTGGTACAATGCAATTCATTTAATCTATCCCAGTTTTTTAAAGCAAAAAGTAAGAAAATTACTCCCTCATTATCCTGAAATCACTTTTTAATTTGAATGAATTGACTCAGGCATAAAAATATTACTTTCTACGTTGCGACTGTGTCATGCAAAGCAGCGATAAAGTGTAATAAAGCAGACATGCCCTATTTCTAACTTTTTCAAAACAGTGCAGTGTAGCATTGCAACAACACACACACACACACACACACACACACACACACACACACACACACACACACACACACACACACACACGCACTGACAGCTAAGGCGGAGCAGAGCAATGCAGAAAGCGAGCAGAGCACTCGCCATCTTCTCCGTTAAGCCTGGCTGACTAATTCTTGCTGCTAATTTGCGTTTGGTTAATTAACTAATTACTGAGGATGTCTGAGGGCGAGGCTGTCTGTCAGGCTGTATCAGTAATTATTTTCATCGTTTTAATTAGACTCACACTCTTCTAGACTCAATTTCTCCATTCCAGCAGAGCACACACACGCATACACCCACACACCGACGCATCCCACACTTCCTATACGATGACAACAGTACAGAGATCCTAAAACTTCCATAACTGGCCTGCTGATCAGATCAAGGCTGGAGATAACCCTCAGTCACATCTTTTCTTGACCTTTGTGTGTTTTACTGCTTTGGTTTTATAATCTCATATACGCAATGTTAACACCAGTTACAGCATTGCTTCTCTATGTGGTGATTATCTTTTCTTATCTTTTCATTGTCATATGTAAATTCAATTCAAATGTACACTTACATTTAAATGACATTCAAAAAGTCCACATGCTTTTTTTTAAGCGTCATAAATTATATACCATAAATTCTGTAATAAGAAACAGTAGCTTAAATCCACTTGCCCTGATTTGGACTGATGTAATCGCATAAATGTCAAATAATAATTATTACCAACAATCAGTCTAAGTCCAAAGACGTCATGTGGTGTCCTGCCAGCCACTTATACAGTGGATATTTTGGAAACAAGACAATATACTTCTAGCATGTACTTTTGCCAAAATACAGCACACAGGACGAAGTACTGAATGTAGTCAACTACACAATTTGCACAAAGATACCTGGATGCTGTTACTACTACAAGAAAAATGTCCCATATACAAATGACCAGTTCACTTCACACACGTTATCAAATAATGCGATGAACTTGATGAATGGCAACAAGCATGTTTATTTCTGATTCTTTTTTTAAACCTGCAAGTCAACCATGAATGATGTAGCGATTGTTTTTTTTTAGGGTGGCATATTATGTACTACCAACGACTACAGTGCACACTATACCTGTGCATACTGAGTAGTATGCGCAGTATACAGAAAGCTGTTTTAAAAAACTGCCCATGTTTCTCTACCATCTAAGTACACTAGAGCTGACTTTTTCTTCTTCTTTTTCTCAGTTAAAGTTTGGGGACGGGAGTTTTGACATAGACATCACTGATGTCGTTGACATCAAAGCATCTTGTACAATGGACCTGTTCTGACAGGAACAGGATACAACACAGTGATGGCTATGCCGACAGTCTGAGAGTGATATTAATCTTCACTCCTGTCAAAAACAGTTCCCTCTGAGAAGACCTATTGATAGAAATACATCCCACCTAATATGAAACAATGTCACATGAAACTTTTCATCATTTTTACCTTTGCAGGGGAAAATACTAAAAGGGCAAAGACAGTCCTCTTGAATGACCCAGTTTCCACTAGGTTGATTGCCTCAGATATGAGTCTAGAATAACTTCTGTATTCAGAGAGCTTCATGGTTGACTCAAGGATCGCAAAGTTCCCTGGTCATAGAGACACCATGGTGCAAAACAAGGCCAAATCATCACATCTCCACCTACATGCCTGTTAAGCTTGAGTTATGGTTCTGCGTCAAAACGACGCCGTCACTGACGTGCACCTCCCAAAAATTGGAACTACGCGTCGAGGCGACGCAGACCACACGCAGACAGAGAGGGTTGTGATTGGTTCGCTTGGTAGCAACGCATTTCTGGTTTCCGGTTTGAAGCAGTCGTGAACTTTCAGCGCTGAGTGATTTTTTTTGGTTTGGTTTTTTGCACAATAGTTGTCCTTATCTCTTTGATTCACTGTGACCGGAAAAAGTCGGATAAACCATTCAGGAAAAGATCACGAATTAGCGGTCACAGGGGGTACTGCACCGCGGAGAAATGGAGTGACGGAGAAGTCCGAAGGGTTCACGACGGCGTCACGGTGACGGCATGTGCTCTGCGTTGGTTTGACGTAGAACCATAATTCAGGCTTTACTTGGTATGAGACATTTAATGTCTGTTCTGCAATAAAGTTGAATGTCACAGTTTAGTTGTCATGTTT
This sequence comes from Cololabis saira, assembly GCF_033807715.1. Lineage (NCBI taxonomy): Eukaryota > Metazoa > Chordata > Actinopteri > Beloniformes > Belonidae > Cololabis > Cololabis saira. The sequence continues at coordinate 11,270,949 of NC_084604.1, forward strand.
TTGTTGCACAGCGTGGAACTAAAACATTTAGCATGATAAGTGTTAACTTTTGAGACGTAGCTTGTAGATTGTGGGAATTTCTGGAGGTCTGATTTTTCAGGTGAACGTACTCCATATCATCCATATGCTGTTTCAAGAACCAGCTGTCATACTTTGCAAGAACTGGCTCATAAAACAATCACTCATACAAGGCTCCAAGCCTGTGTTTGTTTGTCTTGCAAACCAACTTTTTGTTTGTTTGTTTTTACCAATCACTAACAGTAACAAGCAGAGTTTAAGTGTTGCCCATATTCAACAATGGCACGTCTGAATCAACTTGCAATTGTCATAGTCAGCTTTTTTGTAAATTCGGCGCTGTGTGGAAAACTTGACATTGTACACTTATATATTAGTCATAAAAAAACTGAAGAGTATAAACTTTTATTGCAAGAGGACATCTTGCAAAAGTCCAGCTAAAGATGATCTGGGAGAGATTTCATCCAATCACTTTTCAGTCATTTCTGAAGTTCAGGTGTTTTTTTTCCAATGTGTTTCATTACACATTTCTGTGTTGCAGCCATCTCAAACATTGTGTTACAAGTTTTCTTATCCACATGACAAAAACAGCATGTTTTTGAATATCTTTAAAAAATGTTCTTAGCAATTCTTAAAAAAGCCTGTAGGCTCATGTCTCTTTATGACCTACTCTTTACTTATTATACATTATTGCAATAGTTTAGTTGGGGGATCTGTTACACACGGTACAGTAGGAGCTTCATGTTTTAATGCTTTAAAACTTAAGCTGTGCTGTTGTCACCTTACACTACTTTTACCTATAATATCTTTTATGACAACCAGCAAAATCCTTTTCAGAACCTCTTCCATCTGCACATCAATTCCATCATATGAGGAAATAAATCACTTTATTAGGACATGTTCGCTTAAAAATGACAGAATACACTTTTGCTACAAAGTTACTGGGGCTGATATTCTCAGAAACAAGAATCCCACAGAGCACATTTTCTGTACTCCTCTAAATTTGCCTGCTGCACTGCTGGTGAA